>NC_081413.1:360446358-360746358 GCF_030272615.1 Cryptomeria japonica
GGCCGTACAATAGCCATTAATAACAGCCATACCTCCTGCCCTATGAATGGTTCGATTTTTATGATGAAGGTCTTTTAAAAATACCAAATGGGTTGAAGAAGAATCGGCCAGCACTAGAGAGAACAGCCTAACCATATTTGGAGGTTTTCATTGCCAAATAAGGGAGAATCGAACTTCTTTATGATCTGCTTTTTAGCAGAAATTATAAACAGCAGTTGTTGATCATCTTTTCCGGGTATGCATGTAATAGTTCTCAGCATTCATTTGAAATAATTAAAGGCTTAATTGCAGATCACTTAATTGTAATAGTCTCCATTTGAGTTGTGCTTTCCTTCATTTCCTTTGCATCATATATAGTTGCTTTTTTTAATGAAAAAATCGCAAAAACAAAAACCAAAAAAACAAGTTGTTAAAGTGGGAAGAAGACGAGTTCTTACATGCTACAACTTATTCCTTTAAAATCTTGTGTGCACCAACTTGCTAGTCTCTACTTTCAACCAATAGGAAGGTGTCATGATATTCAATGTAAGTTGTTTTCATTGTTAATATACAACCATTATATTATTATTGCAAAATCCCTAGACAATATTGTCAAGTGTTAAAATTGTTTTATTTTTATAGTTCAGTGTCTAGAGTTAGTTTAGTTTCTCAAGGAGCTTCCCCTCATGATACAAAGAGAGGTCTTATCTAACACATTGTTCTATTTTGTGTTCTTTTGAAAAAGAAAATTAAAATGCTAACACCCTTCCTAAGGTGTCCTTGCTCTAATGCTAAATGTTGGAAGAATGGATGCATGGAATTTGAGAGAATTGGATAGCACACACTTCGATGAAGGTTGTATTTATTATTACACGTGGAAGTTACAAGATGGTTGTCACTTAATCATAGGTTAATTTTAGACATAACTAATGTGTGTTATTACATCACTAACATAAGCAGTAAAATCTTATGTGTACAAAGAGTAGTGTAACATTACAGTATATCTAATAAGTGGTATCTCAAGTTGAGATCAACATTGGGAAAGCACTTTGCCCCATAACTTTAGTCCAATAAATATTCAATCCTAGACACTATAGTTTTGTTTTTTATGGTAATTTGATTAAGTATTTTGTAAACAATACAAAGATGATAAGACCTGTATGCGGGAAAAGCGGGTCGATAGAACTCAATATGTGAAAAATGGAGCTCTATGGAGCCTTGCTCACACACACACAGGACTTCTTGGTGCAAGCTATGGAGTAATAAAATATCACTCAGCTTCCCAAGGTTGGTCCCAGGAATATGGTCATTTTTATACGTCTACAAGACCTATCCCTTTTCCCATGATTATTGGTGCAAAATAGGAATACTTACTAGGAACAATAATACCTACTTCTAGTTGCTCTTGAATGAGTCTCTCAAAATTTTATATTTGGAAATGCCCATACTTGTAAGGGAAAATTATTGTAGTATCCCTTGTAGGGTCAACCTCGATGATAAGCTCTAACCTTCAATACAGAGGAAACCCCTTTTGCAGCTCCTAAAATATCAACTTATACTTGCAAAGTAAGGAATCCAGGGAACTTATGCTTTTGGAACTGAGGGGTCTACATCTAAGCCATAAAATTGAATGTCCTTCCAGAATTTTCTTCAATTGGTTAGAGTCAAATTCTTGATCTCCTTTAGGAAAAGGTATATGAGGGTATTTTTATGGACCCCTAGTGAGTACAATTGTTTAGCACCCAAAAAATTCATCCATCCAATATTTGCAACATAGAACTTGTCCTTAAAGATATAATTGTCCACTATAAGATCCACATCATTTACCACTTCTAGGCATTGAATGTTTTCATGGCCTAGGACCCATATGGGAAACCATTCAAAGGCATCAATATATATTGACCCAATTTATAGGCTATCTTCTTGTCAAAAATGTTAAGTAAATTGCCAAGATCTACTATGACCAAAATCCTATGTTAGACTAATAAAACTAGTCCTATCAAGCACATTGAATTACTAGTCTTGTGGTATACCCAGAGTTACAAGACTCGCAGAGTCTGGCCCAAACTCGGCAAGCACCGAGGCAAGGTCACCTCTGCCAAGGCCAGAGGACCCTGGGCTCGGACTCAACTGAGTCTGGTTGGGTCCGCACAGAGTCACCGAGTCTGTCAGACTCGGTAGACTCACTGAGTCCTGAGCCCAACACTCTACTGCCCAACAAGAATTAAAAAAAGAAAAAAAAATTAAAAAGTGTTTCTTTTAAGTGAAACAAAAGGTGAATATATTTTCACTCTTACCCTAAAAAGTCATTTTTCTTGTTTGCAAACACGAGGAGATAAAAAGAGGGTTTTGAGCAAAAAATAGAGGCACTAAAGAGTAGACCAGCAAATAGAATGAAGAGGAGATTGCAATTGCTGATTGTTTGTGCAAGTCAGTAGCTTGCATTCAAGCATTTAAAGGAGTTAAAGAAGGATTTGGAAGAGGTTTCTAGCAAAAAGTTGCATTTTTTTGTTATTTTTTTATTTTCTTACTTTTATATTTCCATTTTTTTGTACATTTGATTCATTTTTGTTTTATTTTATATTGCTGGAAAAAATATGAAAGTTGAAATCCTAGTTTTGTTTCTTTCTATTATTTATTTTTAAGTTTTAACTTAATTAGAATAAGAGACATTATGTTGGTTTTTTTCATTTATAATATATTGCAGCATAATGTCTCAGCCTACCGGTAGTGGAAGTGGTGCCCCAACTAGACGGGATAAGGTTTGGAAACATGGGGTCCCCGGATCAAAAAAAGGAGAAGTAACATGTAATTATTGCAAAACAAAATATAATGGGGGAGGTATTATCTGGTTGAAATATCACATTGCACAAATAGAATGCCATGATGCAAAACCATGCAAAAAAGCACCCCTTGAGGCTATACGTGAAGTGCAAAATCAATTAGTGTAATTTAAAGAGAAAAAAGAACTAAAAAGGAAGCAAATGGAAGAAATGGCAGCCATTGGTGGAGAGGCTTCTTCAAACCCTCGGCCTCCATTTCCTGGATCTAGAAGTGGTGGTAGTGCGAGTGTGAGCATTGGGCCTTGGATTGTGTAATGTCCCCTTTTTCGCTCTAGTTTTTTTGGGGGACTGTTGGCCAATCCGGAGACCTGTTGGTCAATCAAAAGCAGAAAGAGGGTTTCCTATTTTCTAGGAGGATGTTTTAGCAGTTCTGGTGGCTTGCATGTTGGAGTTTTACAGTTCTGATTCCGGATTCCTTCTGGGTTTTCAGAGAGCTTCGCGATGGTGTGACATGCAACTGAATCTGAGAACTTTTCCGAACTTACTATTTTTAGTAAGTGGGGGCGAAAGCAACTTATTTTTTTTGGGTTTTCCTAGGATTTCAGAGAGCCCCACGATGGTGTGACATGCAAATGAATCTAAAAACTTTTTTCGGACTTACAATTTTTAGTAAGTTGCAAAGGTTTCTTACAATGTAGTTAAAATGCATTTGGACACTATTTTTAGCAGTATTCTATTTTTAGTAAGTGCTGTTTTTGGCAGGTTTAGTGGTCCAATTCAGAGGTTGTTACTGGCAATGCAGTTTTCAGTACTTTTGGCCTTCAATTCACTTTGGCAATTGTTCAACACATGGAAAAAAGTATTTTAAGTATATTTTAATGCGCCCTTGGCCTAGGCATGTGACTTATGTATTTATGATTATGACTTGAGGTGATAAAGAATTATTTTATGTTATAAGGTTTGGGCGATTTATTGTAGAGGAAAAATACTTTATGAAGTGAAATATTAATAAGGCAAGATGGACGCCTTATGGAGAAATAAGTCAATTTTATAATATATTTCACTTATCTACCTTAGACGCCACATTACTATTTTATTGTCATTTTTATAAAGTGTATTTGCTTCTATGAGAAGGTCGACTTGGAGAAAGGAGAAATGAAATGTAATTTCAAAATAATGTGAAGTGAATGTGCATTTCGGTTTGGCTTTCATTTGGAGGGAATGTGGATTTGAATTTGGAGACAGTCTATAAATAAGAGTGTTGGGCTCTTATTTTTGGTATCCATGAATATTGCAACGAAGTGCTGCCAAAATTTCGATTGAATGCTTCGAGGAATGCTTACCTCCTAGTTGAATGCTTAGCTTCTGGCTTGAAAGATAGCAACTAGTTGAGACTGTGAGACTATTCTTTACTCAAAAGAATAGATGAAGTTCATTGAGGAGATTATGTTTGATGTTTTCTGATTTTGGTGTGGAGTGTTTGAGTTGCAGGTTGTTGGTTTTGTCAGTGTGGCTGTAGGTGTGATTTATTCATAAGTCTCTATGTGGATCTTTGTTGATTCTAGGTACTGGCTCTTGGTCTTTCTCAAGTCTAGGTGACATCTATTGTTGGTTTGCTGGGTTATTCTCGCTGATTTGGATTTAATAGAGCAAGTCGAGCTTCATGCCCTAGCCGTACTATGCTGGAGAGTGCCTTGGGTTGCGTGTTAATTGTTTGCTCAGTGTTTGTTGTTTCTCATCCCTATCTGAGTCGCCTCATGTCTAGGGTTCATTTGAGTGTGTTTTGAAGTTATTTGGTTGGGTTATGAGTGAGTTAGGAGTGAATTTGTGGAGTTTAGTGTTGCTGGTCTGAGTTTTCCAGCTAGCTGTTCATGTATATCAGATTTTAGAATTTGGAGTTTGGAGTGGTTTTTGGGAGTGTGAGTTCTTCGGTATTGTGGGAAAGGAACTGATTATCATTTGCAGTTGTTAGACTTGTTATCAGCACTTGATGTGCCATTTATATTTACCTTTGTAATGTTGATTAGTAGTACTAACAGCAAGTTATATTGTGAATTGCTCTTAATTTCCCACTGAAGAAGTGGAAGAGGTTAGCTTGCCACCTATCTTATTTATTGTACTGTTGTCCTCCCACTAAATAAGTTGTTGAGTAGATTGTTGTTATATTTCAGTCCTCCTGCTGAATAAGTGGTAGAGTGATTTGTTTTCAGAATTGTAATGATTGTCCTCCCGCTGAAAAGTGGTTGAGTGGTTCTTCTCAGTTGCTCTTGCCCACTGGACAAGCGGAAGGGGCTGGCTTGCCACCCTACATTGTATTTCAATTGGTTATTGGAGCTAATGATCCCCTATTCACCGTATGCTCTCACCTTCCCACGCTGGGCTCTTGGTGATCAAAAAGTGGAAGGGTTATCTTTCAGCAGTATTGAGTTTATATTTCCTAACCTTAATGGGTGTTTGTAGTGTTTGAAAACTGAAAAATTTGAAAAAAAGGGGATATTTCAGATTGCAGAGTAGAGTGATCACTGATATTGGCTCCTCTGAGCCTTAGGCTTCTAGGCTCTAGCTTTTATGTTGATATATGTTTTTAACTTTTGAGGACATGGATTTCATATTCCATGAATTTTGTGGACATTTGACACTATTTGTATTTCTAATGTGTTATTTAGTTTAGCTTATTTCCTTCAGCTCAAGCCTAAAATTTGCATTTATACTTATGTGATGAATGTAATATTGTGTATGTGTTCAAAGTAGCTTCTATTTGACGAGATTTTTGTGTCTTTGAGGTTTATTTATTAAAAAATACAGGAAACAAGTTTAAAATCGTTAAAAATCTTTGAATTTCTTAGGTTTTTCAATTTGTCGAGTCTTGGCCGAGTTTTTGCTGAGTCTGGGCGCCAAGTTCGAGTTTGAGTCAAAAATCAGCTTGCTGAGTTCGAGCCGAGTCCGAGTCTTGTAATTATGGGTATACCTTTGGGATACTTATATTGAGATGTGGATCATTGATTGTTCACTCTCCCCATGTCATAAATAACGGGATATGCATCTCTATACACAAACACATATTCACAGCAATTCTTTATCTATATTGAGTACTATTGTGTTTGGATACCTTAAAGGGAACCCTCCAAATCCAGATGTTATTTGTGTGGTCTTTGCTCATGTCAATTTTTATTTATATCAATCATCAGATTATGCACTTAATTCTCACATCCTAGTCTTTTTGATATGGACAAAAAATTTGAAGGTATGAAAGCAATTTGATCCAATCATTGCATCCAAAGAAACATATGGTTCTCAGGATTCTCTTCTATGTGGGATTTGGTCTTCCTATTTGTTGTGCGTTTTGCACACACGCCCCTATTTCAGCGGACCCCCATGTTTGAGTGCGGTCTACCTGATAGAGATAGAGGCACATGATTGAAATCCCCTTCCAAATGCCCTCAAAATCACTGAGGAAATCGCATTCTTCCAAATGGCCGAGATTGGGGAACAAAACGAAAAGCTCGGGCTACTATAGATTCGAATCAAATCATTTTCTTCCAAAAGGCCAAACATTTTCATTTCTCCTCAAAAACCTGAGTCTTCCCACGAGCGATGAGTCACTTAGAAATTCGGCATTTTGATATACTTTGCAAGAAATGAAATGAAACAAAATCGCTCATTATCACCAAAAAGCCCGAATTTTACTAGTTGAAGAGCGAAATGCAAACTCAACGCTTTTTTAGGTTTTGTGAAAAAGAAAGCCAAGTTAAAGTCGCACAAAATCATCTAAAAATTCCAAGTTTCTTCTGAAGCAAGTGAAAGAGGGCAAAAGTCGGCATTATCTATTATTCCGCAAAATAAAGAAAATCGCACATGTCATATCAAACGGCCGAGTTTCACTAAAGTGTAAGGGGCGTATTAAATCGAAAGTTCGGTGATTCTACTAAAGAGTCAAGAAGTCACACATTTCCTTTTAGAATCCCGAATTTCACTAAGCCAAGGAGGGTGTGAACTAAACTCGGCGATTTCATAGGTTTTGCAAGAAATGAAATGAGGGAAATCACCTAAAAGAAAATCTCTCATTTCTTCCCACAACCCCAAGTTTTTGACAAAACGCGAAAGAAGTAAAGAGGCGTGTAGAAGTTAGGCGTTATTTTTTTTAGGGAAGAGAACAATACAAAGTTCACAGTTTCGCCCAAAAGCCGAGTTTTCTCCAACAAAGTGGTAAAGTGCATTTTAAAAGGTTACAAAGTCGAATTCACTTAGTCAAAGTGAAAGTTCACATTTTTCCCTTGAGAGATGAATTTTATCTCAAAAGGGCTAAATGGCAAGTTGAAAGAGACATTTCAAAATGCTAAGTGTCTTTCAACACTTTTACTTCAAAATGCCAAGTTTTAGAAAAAAGGGAACTTTCTCACATTTTGCCTCAAAAAGCCTAACTTTTCCCCTTCATGTGGCACAATTTTAAGTTGAAAATGAAAAGAGGTAAAACAGTTCGAATTGTTTTAAAGGAAAGCATCTTTCATTTTCAAAGCCCAGCATTGCTTTGAAAACATTTGATATTTGTCAGCATTACTTTAATTTTGCGAGGTGATTAATTCAAGTTGAAATCGATTGTTTGCAAATCGATGTTGCTGGAAAGAGCTAGGGTGGCAACCTGAAGCGCAAATTGAAGATAGGATTACGATCAACGCTGGGAAGCAAAGATGTAAAGCACAAGATCAAAACAACAATCCCAGATTGTTGCCAATGAAGAACGCACTACAAAGTTAAAACAAAGCATGGAGATGCGCGCCATCACCAGACAGCAATTTGAAGTCCACCAGCAAGACTGAAGACAAAAGAACACTCAGAATGCTACAAGTGTATGCATTCTCAAAAATACATAACTGGAATTGTTTCCAAAAAATCAATTTGTAAAACTGAATTGTTTTAATGTAAACAACTAGCTGTGGATCCCCATTAATGCATTTAAAACAAAGGGACACAAGTCAATTATGCCTCAACTACTTGATTGACCAAATTGATGTCAAACACTGGTTAGTAGTTGGGGAAGTAGTTGAGGTGTGCAACTGAAAAGTTAATGGGTATGGGGGTGCATACCTCCTAGGTATGGCCTCCCTGTTTCCATAAAGCTACCACGCTTCTAGAAGACAGATCAGGGCCCTTAGATGCAGTCAATCTCAGCCTTTGATTCAAATTGTAAACTCTATAAAAGGAAGAGCCTCTCTCATTGTAAAGGGTTAGAAGGTTAGATTTTTAATAGTTAGTTAGATTTTAGTAGTTAGAATTTGAAGTTGGATAGATTTTAGCAATTAGCAGATTAGGAGTAGAATAGAGTTGTTGTGAGAAATTGTTGTAATGGCAATTGAAATCAATATATGAACATTAAATATGGTGTTTGTTGTGTTTGTTTTCTTCTGTTTGCATGGTTTCCTTTCAGCTGGTTAGTTAGAGTTCAATGATTCTGATGGTGAAATGTGGAGGGTATTTGATGTATTTCAGGTTCATACCATTGGGGACCTGCTGATTGTAGGTCACCGTGCATGGTTAGTCTGAACCCAAAACTGTGCCTAGTTCAACTATGAGTATTTGTCTCAAGCTGTGCCAAAATTGGGTGCCTGGATGAATCCCCATAGTTTGTAAATCCATTTATCCTTTGGAGCTTGCACCATTCTTGTCGAGTTGTGAGGGTGTCTCTAATGAAACAAGAATTGGTTTATAGAAATCTATCTACTTGCTACATTAACTGTAATCATCATTGTCCTTAGGTCTCCTAAACCCTCCCCTTTTTCTTTTATTTTCCCCAGTCTGAGAATTGCGGCATTGTCAAATGCAAACCAGCTTGTTGTAAACGTAAGCCCCTTGTGTCTACCAACAAAACACATCAATCGCTGAGCTATCCCGCAGTCAAGACCTTACAAAGTGAACCTTGAGGTTGTCCCTTTTGATCATCTAAAACAACATAAGGGATTCCTTGCGCAAGAGAGGATAGGATACTCAGCAAATTCTATTCTGTGTTGGCCGGAAGGAGTTGGTAATCCAACTTTAGCCACGTCAACACTATTCATTCTCAACATCAAGTTGCTTGGAGGTATCATCACCATCTAGTTCTAACTCTAGCTCGGGTGGATACATGACTTTGACCATACTTTACATGAATAACCTTTAATCTAAGGTTGGAAAACTTTATTTACAACAATTATTAGATGCTATTGGAGTTGAGTTTGTGGTCAATTGACAGCTTGGATTTTAAATTGTGATGACTCAAACTTTCTTTATTGCTCATATTAATGAATGTCCTTTTTTAAAAAAAATTTGAGAATCAAAATCTTTCTTATGGCTTCTAGATGGATCTCTAATTTTTTATGTAATGTTCCCATTTTGAAATAGGCTGTAATAATAAATACTAATAATAAAATTACAATATAAAAGAATAAAATTAAAATTAAAATATAAAATAATTAAAAACTAGTTAAGGTTAATGAATGGTTAAAAGGCATGAAGTGATAAGTTGTGACTCTCTCAAACATGAGGTATAAAAGGGAGGAGAGAACTTCATTTGGAGGGGGGAATTTTAATCTACAACCAGAAGTGCAGAAATGAATTCAATAATAAGACAGCGATGAGGAGACAAGACCTTTTAAAGGGGATATCTCTTTCCAAAGAGACGTGTCTCCTCAATGAGAGATGAAGGTATAAAGGAAGTAAGCAATTAAGATGAAGGGAGGGGAATAGAAATTCAGATTATGAGTCTAATACAAAAGGGTGCAGGCATCAATCAAGGAATGGAATGAAGAGAGAAAGATAGAATGAAGAATAGGGATTAAGGAAGGGTTAATGAAAGAAGAAAGGAATAGGCATAAAATAAGGAAGTGGCTTTTAAGGAAAAAAATGATGAAAGGTTGTGACCCTTGCAAAGGGAAGGCATGATGAAGAGGTGTGACTTCTCCCTCACAATGGAAGATATAAAGGAAAGAAGGTCTCATTTGAGGAGGGGAAAGAGAGAACAATTGGGAAAGAATATATTATTCTAAAAGGTAGCAATGAAGGGTGGTGACTCAAGTCTAATGAAGGGTAGTGACCCAAGTCTTATGAAAGGTGGTGTCCCTTTCATCAATGAAGTATAAAGAGATTATTCCAATCATTCAATGATGACTTATCAATCATCATTTCAACCATTCAAATCAAGCAAACAATCAATCAGCAAATCATTCTATCAAATCAGCATTCATTCAAACATCAAACCAGACTTCATTACATTATCACTCACCAATACCTCAAATTATAACTACAATATGACCTAATTGCATTAGAAACAACACTATCCCCATTTTTGTCAATGGAGGTGTGTGGTTACGTGGTTGGTCTCTTGGTTCACATGTGATATACCAAGGTTCAACTTTCCCCAAGGACATCTTAGTACTGAAAGGTATCTGGAGCAGTACCTATTCAGATTGC
This sequence comes from Cryptomeria japonica, assembly GCF_030272615.1. Lineage (NCBI taxonomy): Eukaryota > Viridiplantae > Streptophyta > Pinopsida > Cupressales > Cupressaceae > Cryptomeria > Cryptomeria japonica. The sequence goes on from NC_081413.1 coordinate 360,456,564, forward strand.
AGGTAGATAATTAGTGCTAGAGGATGCAGCATTTCAACAATAACCATATAATGTTGGTGTAGACAGTATGTAGCTCAAGGCAGCGGTTGCCCCATTGGTTAATGATGGAAATTTTAGTTCAAGAGGCCATTGATAGCACCCATGCTGAAGAAGTACAAGCCTACTTGTAACAGTGACCCTACATGTTATGTAGTTGGGATGGGGGGCCCTAAATAGAACCCCAATACAATAATCTTAAAATAAAAATATTAACCCCACTATTAATTCAAAAAAATATTCCCTCATGTAATAATGTGTGCTATTAGGCAACTTCTACATCCCACCATCAGCTTAGACTTTTGGTGCAGGTAGGCAGGCAAATGGATGCAAACATTTCCATAGGCAAATAACTGCTTGATAATAACAAAGATAAAAAATAGAAAAAAGGAAATATAACCAGCAGCATCTTTATAAACCAAACTTTTCCAAGAATATACGACATTGATTTATAATATCAAGTTATCAACTACACATGTCTTTCATACTAACACATATCCATTACAATTTGGATTTGATATGCACCGAGATATGTTCACAACAAGTCTTTTGGATATCTCTTGATGCATTAGATCAGTAATAAGATGGATCTATGATGGCAACACCAAATTATTACTAGGTACACACTATGAATGGTATTAGTTTGTCCCAAAGTTAGTTAAAGGTTGATGAACTAATATAAACCCCCCACCAATATATGATCAAAGTTTTGGAGTATATTCAATACATTAAAGAAAAAATCTTTTACCATGCCCCAGCTTAGAAAAAACTGCAAAAATTCTTTGACCATGTATCTACATGGATGTGAAAGAAAACTTAAAAAAGAAACAAATGGCTCAATTTTGTAGATTAACATATAAAATGGAGAAACCTAAAACAATCCTTGAACTTCTACATGGTAAAATTTTGATTAATAAAGTTGGTTGAGGAAATTTACATTAACAACTGTTGCACCCCAATCGCGAAGAAAGTCAGCAGGAGATGGTCGAGGTCGTACCAAGCACCTCACATCATACCCTTCATCAAGTGCTCTCCTTACTATTTGCCGACCCAATGTACCTGTTGCCCCAACCACCAAAATGCTTGTTGACCTAACTGGTGTTCCTGACATGGCTGTTGCACTAGAATTTAAAACTCTACATGTACGACTTTTTCCTGATGGAGGTAAAAAGAGTTAGAAAAAAGAGGATTGCAAATTTTGGCAAAAAAAATTATCAAAATTTGCAAAGAATGTATAAAAACAATTAATGAAGATTAAATTGAAATATTACCCACACATGCTTATTAGCTGTAAAGAAACTGCAATGCTAAGCTTGAGAGAACACTTATTTGTGGCATGTGTTGATGCATTGTGTTATTCATAGTGTGTAGATGACCATGTGTTTGATGAGAGGACTTTCCTGGTAAATTTATCATTCACATGCTTATCGAGGAAACTCAATAGCCAATACTTGGCTTGTCAATGCATTATTTTAAGACATTTGATACCTTGTAACTTGACCATGGCCATTTTTTTAACGTGTGATTATCTAAGCTTGTAGACTCAGTAGTTTTATTCTTCTAATGTTTTAAAAATTTCAAGTCTATGGCATTTAGTAGAGTATGTATTACAATTCATTGCATGCAAATGTTATTTATTTAATCGTACATGTGGTGCTTTCATTCCTTTAGTGTCATTTCTTTCAAAAGCTCTCCATATAAATCACCTAAGGTGCTTGGTTGCAAATATGCACAGGGGAGAATACCTGCCTGGAGTCCTGGACAACAGGATTGTTCTAGGAACAAGATGCAATTTCATACCAAAAAGATGGCAATGGGGCGTTAGTGTGGAATCCCATGGAGGGGGTTGTAGCTCCAAGATTTATAGTGTTGGGAACCTCATGTAATTTTTTGAATAGAGCTATAGGAAAAACATGAATCCCAACCAAAAAGGACAGAGTGGGTAATGTTTTCAAAGGAAATTTTCAGTAGGCTATGAAACAGGAAGTAGGAGAGACAGGCGATGCAGAACTTTTTTTGTGTTTGTCTGACACCTTATCAGCCAAATCACAGTTATTATGCTAACAAAATTTTCAAACAAAATTTTCTGGATGTATATCTGTTGAACTTCATTATTTTCTCTGGAGTGATTAATGAAGAAAAGTGCAGTGGACAAGTTCTATGCAAGCAGTCCTGAAATTCTTCCAGCTACACCCACTGAGAAAGATTTGGGCCCCAGTTCTATAGGACCACTAGGTTAGTTATATCAAGCTATTTCCAACTAGCTATCACACATCCTAACCTGGTGACATCAGGATATTAACCAATTTTATCCCTAGTGACTAGCTGATCAGTTCAAAGGGTTAGAGGCATGTCCCGAAAAGGTGGCATATGACTCACCCATATTTGATGACATGGAATAGAATTTGTTTGTATAAAAAGTTGGCATATGCTTTGGGTTAGAACATGATGACTAATACGTCTTGCAAAGTAAAAACAAATACTTAATTGGATTTTAAAAGTTCAAGACTTGAACTAAAATGAGTACTTTTCCAGCTTTAAGGTTCTTACCTACCATAAGACACCAGAAATAGATGCAACACCCCCTATTTTTTTTTGAAATTTTGCCAAATCAAAAAAAACAATATGAGAGTGCAATGAACATCCAAGTAAAGATATCTGCTGTTGCAAGTTCTGTTATGATTGCAATGTGTACGAGTTTCAGTTGTTACAAGATTCCATGAAGAGGGAATCACCTTTAAGCTTAAGTCTACTAAGGAGTCTTTCGAGAGTACTCAAATGGCTCTTCAAGAAGCAAAAAACTAGCTTTCTATTGCAGAACAGTTTAGGGTGCAAGAAAATGAGGAAAGAGATAAGGAAATCAAGCAAGTGACTGATGATCTTGATAGGCTCCATGCAAATTTTGATTTAGAGCAGTTTAAGTCTGCAGGTGCAGAATTGAAACATTAGGATGGAGGGTTGGATCAAGATAATAGAAGTAATTTTCAATTTGCTGTCAATCCTCTTTTTCATTGGGATGTAGAGTCCACTTTTGATAATCCACTTTTTGTGATGGAGGATGGAACATTTCTTGATAGTATCATGGTTGGTGAGAATCACAAGATATGGGATCCAGGTCAAATTTTCAGTTGTGAATTAATGACTCGAGATTGGGGTTGTGGAATTCCAAGAATTGAATAGATAAGGAATGACTTCTATCATGATTGGTCCCTCAGTTCACATGAAGATAAGAGATTGAGTTTGAGTGATGTGCTTAGTGGTGTGATCAAGAAGGGTAAGTTTTCTATTGGTGATCCTCTTCACCACCTAACCAAAAAGGAAGAATTGAGGGTGTAGTTTACAAAGAAATTATTCTATGGAGGTTCATTGGGAAAGATTGCAGCTTTAAAGCTGCTATCCACCTTCCAATCAGCCAACATATGATTCTTGTTACTTGCATACAAATGGATTGAAAAGCAATTCCCGCCAAGAAATGGAGTATTTTCCAGTTGGAGTTGAATAGTGGAGGTGATCTAGTCAATGGAGAAGTCCTTTCAATCATTCCCATGCTCTCAACTCATATGCATACAAGAATATTTCATCATTGTAACTGCTGCCCTAGTATTACAATGTTGATTTCGATAAAATTAGTCAATGAGCTGATTAATTTTGAGTACTTGCAATTTTTATGGCAACAAATTGTGGGAGGTTTTTCAAACATGGTTCAATTATTTCTTACTTCCAAATTTAGTGAATCATGATTATTGCAATCATTTCATGTTACTGATCTATATATCATCAGATGCTCCATTGATGATTGCAGCTAATTGTGCGAATTGTTAACGAGGCACTATCAGTTGAAGACAATGGAAGCATTCATAGGATAGCTATGAATCCAATTTTTAGACCTAACACTATTCATCATTTCTATCAGTTATTTGACAGGGACTAATCTGCACCATTTTTGGGACACCATAAAGAGTTATGTTAAGAATCATGCTTTCTTGTTTAATAGATCAATTTTCATGTTGCCCAAGATCATACTAGACAGTGGGATTGGAGATATTGACTGTATTGTGATACCTTGGCATGGGAACTTCTATGATACAAAATCCAGCCCTTACAAGTATTTTAGTTTGGGTTTTGAGGTTGATTTCTTGGTTGGGTTATAGGAGAGGAGAGTGAAGACTTGGCACAATGGTATTCTAGTTTTAGTCAGAGCAGTATACTGACAGGAGATTGACTTGGGATCCTAGGATCACATTTGGCTTCATCCCTGATCAGTTAGATAAATTGGGGGTTGAGTTGGCATTGTTTGAGGACAGGAAATCTTTGGGGAGGGAGAACAATAATATCCCTTTTTTCAATCATCCTTGCATTTGTGTTAGTTCCAACTTTCTTGGAGGGAGAGATCCTTATCAGTTTGGAGTTTGGTTATTGACATTGAGTTCTAGGGATCATGTTGAGTCAATTGACGCTTTTCGAGAGCAATTTCGACTTTTCTGGTGTACTCCAATTGGAAAGTGTCTATTTTTAGTAGGTTGGATCTCTGAGGAGCAACTGAATATATCAGCACATTTAGTTTCATCCAGACTATTCTGGCATTTTCCATACTTTGAATTGGTAATGCAGAAAATAATTAATTGTAAGTTGTTGAAAAACCATATTAAAAGATGACTTAATTTGATTATTTATAAGTGGATGTAAAAGTGACCAAAGTGGTGGAAATATTAAATGATTAAATAAAATCACTTATCGGAGCAATAAGGATTATTGTTTTTAAAAGGTGATTTAAAAAATTAAATTTTGATAAGATCCCAAGGAGATTATAAAAAGGGCTGAAGGGTCTCATTTGATTCATTATGTATATTTGATATTCTCTAAAAACCATAGATGTGGAGATTGAACAAGTTTGTTCAACTACAGCCCTAGGATGGAAACTCGATGGCAAAGATCAAGTTAAATGGTGAAAGATTCCTCCCTAGCCAATACAATGAAATCCATTTCAGGGCTTTAGTTTGTACAAAAAAGATTTGCAAGTACGATCGAGGTTTAATTTGTGAAGACTTGCAGGCAAGACAAATTGGGAGAGTTTTGTAGAGATTCATGGAAAGACAGAGTTATTGGTTTGGACCAAGAGTTTTCAAATTTTGGGCAATTGTGACATTAATTTTTAGGTGTCATTCTTCCATGAGATGGGGCGTTAGGTATTTTTTATTAAGTTGGGAAATTGAAGGTTTCTTAGCTAGCCACTTTTGCTAGGCGAGTTATTCCAAGTGCAAATCGTGGGAATTGATTCCAGCAAAAGGAAGGCGTGGAGAATATTAGTGGTCACTTTCCTGAAGGTAGCAAACGTGAGAGAAAGAAAACATTCTTGGTTGGTCATAGGGACTTGTTGGTGTGAAAAAATGTCCATACTATTGAGCACTTCTCCCTTCTATGTTGGCGTGTGAAGCATAGTACAAGTCATTAGTGCTCTTTTCAGCTATTTAGGAAGTGCTTAAGAATAATTGTTAGTTGCCCTCTATATGCTAGCAAACATGGAGTTTGGTGAGAATGAAGACAACTTTATGCAAAGCATTTGAAGAGTTGGCCGATAAATGCACAATGCAACCCATTCTTTCTGGTTGGTGTTGAAATAATTTCTAGTCAAACTGTTGGACTCCTTGTGGCTAGACATGGAACTTAACCCATCCTGCTTACCAAAGAGGGTTTCCAAAGTGGTCCACACTCAATTTGGTGTAGTGGAAAATTAAATGTGAGAGAGAAGGTCAATAGAGGCTCACATACACAGAGTACCAAAAGCTTCATCACATTTATTAAACCATTTTATCTTTTTGAGATAGATTATCAATCCAAAATAGCTATATGAAATTAAAACGGGAATTGTAGATGCATCCATGAGTGCACAAAAGTAGATTGCAAAATTAAAAATAAAAGTGCATGAAAGAAGACACACAAGACACCCCCACTTTCCACTAGTCTCAAAAATCACCCCCTATATATTACAATGTTGGAACTTTTTGATTAGTGTGTTTACAAGGTTGTTACTAAATTACAATGCTTTCTAGGCCTCAATGGCCAAAATTACAATTTTTGATACAAAATGTGAAAAATATAAACTTGTAGCTATGTAGTACTCTTCAATACCTTTCCAATAACTATTAGTTTTTGAAAAATTAGCAAGATATGTTGAGAAAGGTAAATGAGGCTCCACAAGGGTACGTAGGGCCAAGTATGAGAAGGTGTGTAGCACCTTACAAGAAAAAGAGGTAAAAAACATAGACAATGCATTCGCTCCCATTAGAAATGCATGGAAACAAATAGGGGTGTCAATTATTTCTAATGGATGCAAGGATGCGAAAAATTGGCCATTAATCAATGTGATAGCAATGTGCCCTAAAGGGACAATGTTTTTGAAGGCCATAGATTGTGAGGGACAAGTGAAGCATGCATAATTTATCGCTAACATCCTTATACAATGCATTTAGGATGTGGGTCCTCAAATGTTGTCCAAGTAATAACGAACAATGCAAATAATTCTAGAGTTGCCAGTATGTTATCGAGACATAGCTAAACTCATATTTTGGACATCTTGTGTTGTCCACTCTCTCATGCCACAAAATTTTGGTAGGAAAATAAATTGGATCAAACTATTTCATGTTAAGGCTAAAGAGATCCAAATGTTCATCACAAACCATCACATGTCACAAGCCATGTTTAGATCATTTTCACAATTGGATTTGTTGAAGGTAACTAAAACACTTTAATTTCTAAATTTTACATTTTACTTTAGTAAATACTAATTTTTCTTTTAAATTTGAGCATGTCTTCTATGTATTTTAATTTTCATTTTTTATTTTTGAATATGTTGTTGAGGCCCTATTTGCATCCATCACAATTGTCTTAAGGTGACTTGTGAAGATGTAGAAGCCACTTTCTAGCATGGTTATTAGTCAAAGTTGGTCCCTATGGAGGCAATCCAATATCGAAAGGGCAATGAATATAAAGTAGATGATCCTAGATGACACTTGGTGGGAAGGATTGGAATATCTTCTTATTTTCACTAAGCCCGTCATGAGTATGATCCATTTTACTAATATGGATAAGCCATGTTTGGGAGAGGTATATGATGGTATTGACACAATGATTGAGAAAATGAAATTCATCATAAATGGAAAAGAGCAAGATCCTGAAGAAACTTTCTTCAAAGAAGTGCAAACAATTTGTCTTGAGCAATGGAACAAAATGACCACTACATCTTGCATTTGCATTGACTCCCAAATTTCATAGTGATGAAATTCTTGCTATGCCATCAAGGGTTCCACCATATAGAGATACAGAAGTCAGCAATGGGAGTACGAAAGCACTTACTAAACTCTATCCTAATCATGAAATGGAGGATTTAGTTACCAATTACAAGTGAGTTTGCTGATTTTGTAGCCTTGAATGGTCAAAGTCCTTCCACTCTTCATGAAAAGTGTAGGAAGATGCTCATGCTTGGTGGTACCTCAATGGCCATACATCACCACACCTCCAAACTCTTGTGATCAAACCTTTATCACAAGTAAGTTTGTTAATTTTTTATTGCACTCTCTAAATTTACAAATTTAAAGTTTGATTTACAATTTTATAATTGTAACCCTCTCTCTTTGCTACAATAGGTTGCTAGTTCCTCTACATTTGAGAAAAATTGGATAACATACTCCTTTATCCACTTAGTAAAACACAACCGATTGGCAGCAAGTAAGGCAGAAGATGTAATGTCCCCTTCTAGATTTTCCCTAGAATTTATCCTAGAATCACAAATGCAATAAAGCAAGAGATGAAATAGGGTTAGGGTTGTATCTTTACCAAGTAAAATATCCTTCTTAGTAAGATGAACTTTAAATTAAACCCTACAACCATAACCAAGGATACATACATATATGCTTTCAATTATTAGGGTTAGATAATAATCTTAAATCAATATATAGACAATATCTATATTACTCCTTACCATTCAAACAAATTAGGGTTTCGAGGAAGAAGCATGATAGGTCCACCCAAAGTCATCCCTGCACTAAGCCCAAGAGCGGACACTCACCCTCTTGGCCCATGTGGCAGACACATTGGACATCCACTTAGGGTGGTCTACCTAGTGGGGTGCGTGTATCTGCTTTCCCTATCCATGCCTCATCCCTTTAGGTCAATAACCAATCATTGTAGAGTCAGGAGAGGAGATCGTAATAGGTGACCTTCTTAATCGTCCTATCTAAGCCCAAGAGTAGATCTTTTCCCTCTTGGCCCCAGTGGCAAGCACACATGGACATCCACTCAGGTTGGCCTACTTAGATGGCAATCTTATAATTACCCCTCTTTCTTACACCTCCTTCCTTCCCTACATGATTGGGATTTACAAACAGATTCATGATCAGACATGTGTATTTTACATTCAACATATATATATAAGAGATTGTATCATAAATGTTGACTAATAGTATATAGGCTAAACATATACCATAAGAGTAATTGTTAGGCTATTAGATGTTTGGTATAACAGATCTGAATTGGATCAGTTAGAGGTCTGGTCTTGATTGTTTATCTGCTGCTCACACACGTCTTTTCCTGATTGCTGTAAGTATTTCAAGCTGCTGATGATGCTTTTAGCCTAATCGCTGGTGTGTATTAATTAATGGTGTCAATTGCTATTTAACCAAGATTGGAGTATTTGCCTTCAACTAATTATCGCTGCTGTTTGTAATAATAGAATCGCTGCTTAATTAGATCACTGCTTCATGAATAATGAGTTCGCTGCCCTAGTTTTCTGTAATCGCAACCTCTAATATATTATTGCTGCTACTTATTGCCTATTGCCTTAAAGATTTGCCTATGCTTATCTGCTATTATATTATTGAATATTTTCCTCCTCCTCCCCCATCCTCTCACATTTTATCTTCTACTTATACCCTGCCTAAGAGATGTATCTTTATGAGAGACGTCAGCCCTAATCATTAAGCTTTAATTTAATTTAATGTTTTGGTTGGCCTTAATAAAGGATAATAACCCTTCATCTAAGTCAACCCTCTAAAAAGGGAATGATAATATAATTTATTCCTGTCAGCCTTTCATTTAATTTTTATTCTTTACTCTTTGGAAGGCCCTAGCTTAATTCATATAAAGGCTATAACCTGAGTTTTTGAAGACGGCAATCACATCGATCTGTGACTAGGTTTCATGACTGCTGCAACTAGGGTTTTATTACTGCTGCGACTAGGGTTTATGTTTGTTGCGACTAGGGTTTAAGACAGGGGCATGACAGAAGAACTAGTTTATGTGCATTCCAACTTGTGCCTTCTTAATCATAGATAGAATGAGTACAAGGAAGGGGGCACGAAATTGTGAGATGTAGATCAAGAGTGAACTGATTTGGATTTTTCAGCTGTCACACAACCTTTACTTTCTATGGAGCAAATACCCAACATGCTTCTAGTGCAAATGACAGTGGGGCTGTGTATGGTTCTACTAATCTACCTACATCATCTAATGTCAATGATGATGTTGACATTGATCTTTATGATGACCCATATGATGCTGATTACTAAATGTATAATTTTAATGTTGAACCAATGAACAATGAATTCAATATATCTATCATAACATTCAAGTTTTGACAAATTGATATCAAATTAATATATTGTATTTCAGATTTGTAATATTTAAGGTAGTTCTAAGTTTTGTTTAACATATGTATTGTATGTGGTATTATAAATTTAATCTTGTTTACCCTTTAGGCTGCAAATATATAGATAGATAGATAGATAGATGTTTTTGTACAGGTGTACCAAAGCATACCCGATCCCCCAGAAAAAACTTGTCATACCAGCATACCATACCCATGCAACCATACCCGATTTGGCAACTTAGTGAAAATCTCACATAGTTTGAATTAGTTGAGTTAGTGCATCGAATTGTCAGCCATGGACAACCTTGCAGACTAAAGAAGAAAGGAAATTGTCTGGCATGTGGCAGGTAGTTTCTTCAGTGAAGAGAAATCTAAAGGGAGAAGCAAAACAACTTCCCGGTTTGCAGATTCTTTCATATTTGCATTTGAAGAAGGAAAAATTGTAGATTGATGAGCACAGACGATTAGTCGCTTGCATTTGTAATACCTTGGTCTCTATTTTAAATCCTTTAAGAGGTGTTTGTTGCTTCTTTTAACAACCTTTCTATTGGAAAATGTGTTTAAGAAGCCCTGGCATATAAGCTCCAATGACACTTTGAGAAAGCACATTGATTGCAACCCACTCATTTCAGCTTACTGCCTGGGGCTTGGTAGAGTAAATTGTTACGATCGATTGTAATGATTAGGAAATAACCCTATCATAAAGACCAAGGTAAAAAGATTAGAAAGGGGTCTCTCAACTACCTCTAAAGTGGATTGCCACCTTGGAATTGTGCAATGATAAAATCATCAATATAAGGATCAACCTGCTTCCGGGATAAGTATGACTGCCTTGTTCCAGGTCCATGATGGATCTTGCAGGCCGAACCTCCTGGTGGCAAACAATTGATTTATCCTCTCTAATGATTAATCCTGAACTGGTTATTCTCTGATTGAGAGCTTTCACAAAGCAATTGTTATTAATGTGAATCTCATGCAGCTTGGAAAAAGATGTCATCATGCTTCATGTTTTCACTCTTAGATCTTGATGAGATATCATCGCTAGTGCAGCATAGAACTATGTGAATTCATACAGCTGCCGTGCCTTCCCAATGTAGTCTCTTTTATGAGATTTAGATCCGCTCCCAAAATCAAGCCCCATGGTGATCATGATCATGACTTCCCTTTGCAAAAACTGTGTCGAAATGGAAGTATCACAAAGTTCTTTTGCATGGGGTTAATGGAGTAAAGTAGGGATGAAAACCACAATGAAGCTTGAAAAGGCAAAGAAAGGCGATAATGCTCAAGGAGGATAACCGTACCCTTTGGTTATGTCTCTCAGGATTTGTCGTCAGACTTTTCAAGCTCTAGACCTAGATGCGGTGGTTTACCTTTTCTAATTGCGACTTCTATATATTAAGACTTGATCAAGCTTTAGAAACAGAACTACAGGCTTGTACAAAATTTTGAAGGGGTGATCATGATTTTTAACAATAACTACAGCATCTGTGGCCAAATGGAAAAGGTAACTTTCATTTTAGAGCATGGTTCTCATCTTTGATTCGAAACACTACAAAGGGAACCCTGTATCTCAACACTAGCATCACCTTCTCATTCCAAACAATTCCAAAAATGCAAAATAACAATTACAAATATAAATTTCACATTAGAAGAGAATCCTATGATGAAAGCAGATTTGCTTTGGATAATGTCCTCAACAAAAATGGAATTATGATCATTTATGTGAAAGCTATATAGCTAGAATTGTGAAATTTACTATGTCAAAGTTGAAAAGCGCTACTTTGGTGCAGCCTTCTAGACTCCAGTGGGGTGGACATCAATAGAAGCTTCATTCACCATTATATGTGTACTCAAAAAGAAGGCCGTTATAACTGTTTAATTCACTAGAATGATCTCCAGGTTGTTTATTAACTTCTCGTGGAATATAGCAAATAGCTATCTACAAGTAATTTTTGTGGCCATGTAAATAGTATATTTTATTGCAAAGAATTGGGACGAGTAAAGCTGCAAGGAAATGTGATGTTTATGACAAACGGAAACAGGGTACTATGTACGGTCAATGTATGCTCTATTGTTTCGCATATACGTTGAGCAACATAATCTTCAAAGGAGACAAATCCAATTGAGTATTTTCAACTACAATTCCCAACAAATGCGCCTTAAAACAAAAGTCGTTTCCTAAATTTAGTGTGGCTATGGTTGTTCCGCAGATTGTAAGAAATATTGGGACCAATTTTCTTCACGCTTAACACACTACAATTTAAACTCATTTATAAATTCTTTTGCTCACTAAAAGGTGGTCAAAATTTTACAATTCGTGAGGAGGATATGGGGAATTGATTTGAGAAATTGTGATGCAACTTACCAGAGTAACGACGCTTGGGCAACACCTGAATTTGGCATATTTGAGAACCCAAGAAAGTAGGGCGATGAACAAAGGAAGCCATCGCCAATGCGCTGCCCACCCTACGAAAGGGTCAGTTAAGCAGAAAAGGATATGAAATTTTGTGTTGCATCACATCATTCCGCCACGTCGTGCGCATCAACTCAATGGATATGACAGTCAAGTAAGCCCACTCCGCTTGTTTCCCCAAACTGCAGTGGTCACATGAATGGAGGGGATAATGTTTGATATCAAGCTTTTCTAGTAAAAGAGAGTATTAGGTGTCAGTTATTATTGTTCGACTTCAAAAGTGTCTTGTGGAACCCTGATGATGATTGTATTTGTTAAGTCCATTGTGGTTTTACATACCTTAAGGCACTCTCTAATGTTAATTGAGAGATCTTTATTTATATGATCTATATCTTCATAGACAAGGGACAGCTTTCCATTCATTTATTATTTTTTTCAAACACAAAAGTCAAATATGATTGTAGTATAAAACTATTGATATTTTGAAAAAAAATGATGGAGGGTTTTTATATTAGTCGAGTTGGGAGCCAAGGATTAAGGGGTATCGATTTTGTTCAATTAGACTCAAATAGTGCCCTTCCATGATACACTCTTTTATGATGCTTATGATAGATACTTGTGGACTTATTTATGTTTATGATACTCTTTGCTTGATGTTAGACTCTTTATGTTGAGACACTTTATGATGACATTTGATACATTATGTTACTATTGTTGGATGATGTTATACTCGGAACCTATGATGATGTTAGGGTTTATGTTTGGTTGACTTGTGTGCATTCATTATTTAATAGATGTGGTTTATATTTATTAATTATGATGACTTGTCATGTGCTAACCCTTATTTTATGATTATATTAGATGTGGAAGATGTTGATGTCATTTATTATGTTATGTTTTTGCTATGATGTCTTACTATTGTGAATGTGAAAGGGACAATGTCACATCACTCATATATGAGCAGGGTGTGATGTTGTGATTCTCTTTCACCTGCCTGTGTATTTTATGGTTGTATATGTATAGACATTTGGTATCAGAGCCCATGCTCATACTCTAGGTTCTCTAGTTTCATATGAGTCCATTGTGTGTGTTAGTAGTGTATCTTGGGTATATAAACTTTGAAGTCATCTTTCCAAGTTTCCCTTGTTGTAGTTTGCCCTAGATCTTGCCTTATAGTTTGGCTTGTGTTTTGTATTAGGTAAGATGCCTCCTAGGGGTAGAGGTCGTGGGCGAGGTAATCGTATGGGTACTCAACAAAATCCTCATCTTGAGGTTTTTGAAGGAGCTCGCCAAGAGGATCAACAACATAACCCTTAGGAGGAGGAAGGTCAAGGTGAGAACCAGCAGGGTGATGAAGGAGTTCCTCTGTTGATTAATGTTCTACAGGAGCTTCTTGCTTGCTTGGGACCGAGGCAGGAAGACAACTAGTAGGGAGAGTCTCATCATTTTGAGCATCATGATAGAGCTGAGCATCAAAGTAGAACCGAGTATTAGGACAGAGAGGGAGGGACACTACGGTTCCAGATCAAGATGTTATTCTAGTGGGACATATGAGGGACCTTCTTAGGTCTCGATCTCCTACTTTTGATGGATCCAATAGTGGGACAATGGCAGAGACGTGGATTTGGACTTGGGTTGGTGTTTTGCTATGTGTCTGTATAGCAGTAACACCAAGGCTAGGTGTGTCATCATGCATTTTTGTGGGTTTTCTTCCACTTGGTGGTATTTAGAGGAGCAAAAATTTCATTTGGATATTGCATCAGTTTCATGGAAGATGTTTTTAGAGAGGTTTCATACTTGCTTCTTGTCAAAACACTAGAGATAGAGGAAGGTAGATGAGTTCCATGACCTACGACAATCAGCTATGTTTGTTGAGCAGTATGATCATAAGTTCTTTGAACTTAACTAATATGCAATGATAGCGAATGATGAGGCCATGCTTGTGTAGCATTTTGTTAGGGGCCTTAATGCCCGTATCAGTGGTGGAGTTTGGGTCTTTGAACCTAAAACTAAGATGTAGTTGTGGAGAAGGCTCGATTAGTTAAGGAGAATTTGTCTATAGCTCTTGGTGGACAATCAGGTGTGCAGATTGGTAGTGCTCCAAATTCAGGTTCTAGTGCAAGGGGTACTCAGCCTCGGGCAGCAGGTTCCACTAGGAGTCACCCTTCATTGTTCAAGGATGGACAGAATCAACCGAAGAAGAATTATGTCATCGTTTCCACCAAAAATTATGTCATCTACAAACACTTATGCTATTAGCATCTTGTCTCCATCACTCTTAAAATAAATGTTGATGTCCTCATTGGTACGTTGGAATCCAATTTTGATCAAATGTGCATGTAATATCTCATACCATGCTCTCAATGCCTACTTTAGACCATATAGTGCTTTATGTAATTTACACACCATGTCTTTATCGTCAGTCAAGGAAAATCCATCTGGTTGTTCAACGTATACTTCTTTTTCTATAATTCCATTTAGATAGGCTAATTTGACATCCATTTGATAAACTTTGAATCCCTTATATGCAACAAATACTGACAGCATCCTTACTCCTTCTAATCTAGCAACCGGTGCAAATGTTTTACCATAATCATCACCTTCTTCTTGAGCATACCCTTTGCAGACTAACCTCGCCTTGTTTGTTACAATTTTTCCTTCTTCATCCAATTTATTCCTAAAGACCCATTTTGTTCCAATTACATTCTTATCCTCTAGTCTAGGAATAAGTGAGCATGTCTGATTCTACTCAATTTGATCTAATTATTTATTCATTGCATTCACCCAATCGTTCATCCTTTAGTGCTTCCTTAACTATCTTGGGTTCTATTGTAGATATCAAACATGAGTTCTCTCGGATATTTCTCCTGGTTTGCACACCTGCATTCTTATCACCAATTATTTTCTCTTGTGAATCGTTCAATCTAACATACTTGTGTCGGTTCTACATCCGCTGCATCGGGTTCTTTATTTTCTTCCTCACTGTCATCGCTTACCAGTTGAGCATCTAATTCTGCATTTGCCGGTTCTTCATTATTCTTTGCCTTTGGTTCAATGATCACAAGTTTTTCCTCATTATCATCCTTTTCAGGTTCTAATCTTCTTGTACCTTTAGAATTATTAGATAGAACATCAACTTTTACATCAACACTTTCAACAATTTTCTTAGTTTTCTTATTGTAACATTTATATGCCTTACTCTTAGAAGAGTAACCAAGAAAAATTCCTTCATCAGATTTTGCATCAAATTTCTCAGTGTAGTTATCTCTCTTAATAAAACATTGACTTCCAAATTTTTTAAAATAACTTACACAAGGAGTTTTTCCATACCATAGCTCATAGGGTGTCTTATTGTTACCTCTCTTCACTAGTACCTAGTTTAAAGTGTATACATCAGTGCTAACCGCTTCTCTCCAAAACATTTTAGATACATCACCCTATAATAACATGGTTCTTGCAACTTCAACTATTATTTCGTTCATCCTTTCCGCTATGCCATTCTGTTATGGTGTCGTCAGAGTAGACATTTGTCTCTTGATACCATGTTCATCACAATACTTAATAAATTCATCAAATGTGTATTCACCTCCCTAGTATGATCTTAAACACTTCAGGTTCTTATCGGTTTCATTCTCAACCATAGCTTTAATTGATTTAAATTTACTAAATGCTTCTGATTTCTCCTTCAAAAATGTCACCCACATCATTTTAGAATAGTCATCGGTGAAAATCATAAAATACCCATCACCGTAATAACTCTTTGTTCTCATAGGGCCACATAGATCAGTACATACCAAATCAAAAATATTCTCAAAAATACAATTCTTGTTGTTGAAAGAAATAGAGGTCATCTTACCAATTTGACAATCTTTACATATCACATTATCCGGTTTGACAATTTGTGGCAATCTTCTTACAACACTTGACTTTCTTAGCTTAACCAAATTATCAAAATTAACATGACAACATCTTTTATGCCATAGTCAACTGTCTTCCATTCTTGGAACCAGACAATTATTAATATTACTATTCAAATGGAATAAGTTACCTCTAGTTTGCTTCCCAGTAGCAATAAGTTCACCATTACCTCCAAGAATTATGCAGACTCCAATTTTAAACTCAAGGAAATAATCTTTATTATTGAGCTAACCAACACTTAAAATATTATGCTTTAGACCATCAACCCAAAACACATCATCAACATTACTCTTCCCATTTAGAGAAATTGAACCTTTACCTTTCACCATGCAGGGAGAGTTATTTCCAAATCTAACACTACCTCCATTAAATTCATCAAGGGTTATGAACTTACTTTTGTCTCCGGTCATGTGGTGTGAGAAGCCACTGTCTATAATCCATTCATCACTATTTTCCATATGAGATACCAGAACCTTTTCAATTGTTAGTTCCTCCTTCATGGCTACAAACACAATTTCCTCATTGTCATCTTCATCATTAGACTCCTCATCGGTCACACCTTCATCTATTGCAACATAAAAATATTTCTTGCCCTTTCCTTTGAATCTCCTAAACTTCTCTTTCTTATCATTGTTAGGATAGTTAGCAGCAATATGAACAATTTTACTATAAGAGAAACACTTCAAAGGTAGCTTTCCTTTATACTTACCGGTGCTTCTTAGAAATGTTTTTGCTAACAGTGCCTCAAGTTCCATCACTTGATCTTCATTGTCTTCATTTCACCGATTAATTCAATGACTTGACCCACACTCATGATTTTGACATAGATCTTTTCCTTTTCTATCATATGAACTGGTAACAGAAGGTTTAAAGGCAGATTCAATAGATTTTGTCACACTATTGTCAAAACTATTTAACTCAAAAGTTGTAAGCTTACCAATCAATGAATCAACAGTTACCTTTTCCTTTGAAATATATCTAAGTTATTGGATTGCAGATACTCTTATAGCATACTGAGGTTGAAGAGTTCCAAGCATTTTACTTACTATTGTGTCATCATCCATTTTACCTCCAACAATTTCTTTGATTCTCTGACCATACTGTGCAATATTTTATCCTTCAAGCATTCTCATGTCATCAAACTTTCCTCTCAAGCTTTCCTCTTTGGTTGTTTGAACATGCTCATCTCCTCCATAGATTATATCTAACTTTTCCCAAACCTCACCTGCAGTTTCCAATCCTTGAACATCAATATATTTTGAATTAGATAAAGTACTGACTGTGATACTAAAAATATGGTAAATAGAAAGGCATACACATATAATGAGACAATAAAACATAAATGAAAAGCTTAATTGAAAACTAGATTAAAGATGCAAACCACAAGCCTTCCTTGAAATGTCCCATTTTCCTCTATTCTTGAGGACTTTGAAGGTGTTGGATTGATTGGCTCTCAGCGGAGCAATGACCTCCAAAGTGGCAACTCAAGAGTTGAGTAGCTACTTGATCATGATTGATTATGAAAATGATATAAAATGCAATGCTATGATTAATCCAAAATTCTATTTTCCTATAGTAATGATGCTAAAGCTATGAATGCAAGGGATCCTTATTGCTCCAAAATGGGGGATATTTATAGGAATTCCAAGGCCAAAGCTGAGGTGGCAAGAATCGACGGTCTAGATCTGATCTGAAGATATCAAGGGCCAAGATTGAGGAAGTTGGATAAGAGGCTGGAGGAAGAGACACTTGTCATCTCTATGGTGACAAGTGTCAAGAAGCCTTGCTCATGAGAGGGAAAGTGTCCAAGGGAGGAAACATGTGGCATAAGTGCCATGTGTCTCAAGGGGAAAATATTCAAACCATGGGAGGTTAGGATAAGGAGGTTAGAATGTGCAATATAGGATAGGGTTAGTTAAACCCAAGGTTAGGTGGAATGGGTTAGGTTAGGGGATGGTTAGGTTAGGTGGTTAAAAGTTAGGAGCCATGTGCTCATTTGAATTTAGAAATTTAAATAATTGGAAAATGATAATTAATCTCAACAAACTTGAGTTTGTTAATCTTAATTAGGGATTAGAAGAATTGATTTATATGGGGGGACATTAATTAATTTAGAATTAATTAATCAAAGGGGGATATGAAATGAACTATATAAATAAATCATGTAGATTTATTTACTAGTAGATGAAGAGAGAAATTAATCAAATTGCTTGTGAATTCAATTAATTGGGAAGGGGAATTAATCAAATAACTACGTATTTAATTTTAAATTATCTTCAGACCATTTTTAGTTGTATACACTAACAATAGCTTCTAAGGCTTGCATGTTATCTTTCTGCTCTCTGATTTCATCTGGTGTCAAGGGAGTGGTAGTAGGCGCAACATATTTTGTTTCAACTTGCTTCCAATATTGTACACCAAGACCTTTGATGTAGATATTCATTCTGTCTTTCCAGATCTTGTAGTTATCCTTGTTGAACTTAGGACCCTCTTTCCTCATCATCTTGACTTCCTCGGAATCTTTCCCTCAAGCGGTTAGGCTCTCTGCACACAAAGGATCAAAACTCTGATACCAATTATTAATCTTATGAGGATCCGGTTAATACTGAGAGGGGGGGTGAATCGGTATTAATAGCAATTGAAACTTTAAACCAAAATCAAATCTAAAATCATTTATTAAATATCTCAACTTCTTTTATCAGATCTAACAACCTCTTTATTAGATTTGCTAACACATTAATCAAATCATTTACCACATCTATCAATTCTTTCACCACTTAAGCAGTCATATAAATTTGATCATTTACCAACTCATTGCCTTCATCTATCAGATCAAACACTTTCTCTACCAACTCTTATCAGTACCGGTAACCTTTGATAATCTTCTGATAAAACATCATAACAAATGTACTCAGAAATAGTGCATGAAATTTAACATAAACAAGAACATCACATGAAAAGAATTCCACACATGAACACCATAATTTTTGACATGGAAACCCAAATAGGGAAAAACCACGGTGGGAGTTGGCACCCACAAATATTTGTACTCTTTTGAAGTACACCGTGTTAGGAGTTTAGCCCTGTTATGAGCTTACAATACACCCTGTTAGGAGCAGACCTTGTTAGGAGTCACCTGGTTAAGGGATTTGCCTAGCAGCCTGGTTAGGAGCTTGATGATTTGTTAGGATCAACCTCATAAGAGTATTTACCACTCTTTTGAGAGATGCCCTATTAGGGGACTTAAATGTTTAAGGCCTGTTAGGACCTACCTGGTTAAAAGATTTAACCTGCTGCAACTGTTAGGGAACAATAGTGAAAAAGTGATTTGTTACTTGCTCTTCTCAGCTTGCAAAATCAGATCCAGTTATGCTCAACACTCTTAAACTCTCAAGAAGATCTCACACTTCTCTTGGATGGCTCAACACATTCTCTGAAGAACATCGACATCATAAATATCAACTGTGCTAGCCTAAATAGCCATCTCAACTAGGTCGACCACTAAACCCTAATTACATCATAAAATTACAATACAAATCATAAGAGATCATCTCAGATCATTACATCAAATTACAATGCAATATCAACCATTGGTTGATCGAAACCCATCATGAAAAATCCAAACTGTACCAAAGTCAAAACCTCAAAACACTCCACTAAGCGTTTCGTTGTTTCCCAAGAAATTCTTCCTTGAATCGTATCAAAACAACAATCAAATCATTCACGCAGGTTGTGCCATGTTACCACCTTCATGTAGACTCGTCATCAATCACCGCCATAACAAAAATAATTACCGGTTTGATGATATCTTCACCAGTCTTAAACCTTACTAAAACCTTAGCAAAAGTTCATCAGAAATTTGAAACAAGCCTTTCAGTAGTCATCACAAGTTCTGATTCTGGTCGGATACTCCTTTCCATGATACAAGCTCATATTCCAAACCAAAAATCACCAATAGTCGTCGATCGTCCAATTCAACCAAAACATCTCTGCTTTACCGATTAAAGTCCTAATTCACAGAATTCAATCCTTTACTGGTAAACCCTGTCTTCCGGTAAACCAAATCACTTAGACGACAAAATAAAACATCGGGAACATTAGTAATCATTATTTGACATCAGTGGCCATCAATGACAACAACAAATAAATGATCAAGTCATCTAATCACAAAATCTCAATCTCTTCATCACAAATAGTCTTCTATCCTCTGCCACTGCAGTCATCCATCTTCAACTGCATCACCTGCATCATCTCATTCTACATCATTTATGCCAAATGCCAACATATGATCCTGAGCAAGTTTGACATTGAATATGTAGATTAGAAATCAATAAATAGATAAGTCATAGTTAATCAACTTTCAGATGCTCCAATTTCAAATTATCATCCCTTATTATCTAAATTTTCAGATGAGTCAATATTTACAGTTACACCCTCCATTGAGTGGAAGCTCTATTTTGATGGCTCACACACAATAAATTGCTCGAGGGCAAGAATATTATTTGTCACTCCATAATGGGATGCTATTCCTAAGTCTTAAAAAATAACTTTTGAATGCACCAATAACATTGTTGAGTATGAGTACAATGGAGCAAGGGTTTCAGGATGGTTACAGGTGGGAATCTTTGGTCACTTTAATAGCGAAATGCTTGCCTCAGGGACAACTGGGTGTTGGATCCCAACCACCCAGGCTGACTAGAAGGACATATATTCAAGGGGAGGCAGATTTTGAGGATAGTACAAACCCAAAAGTTGGTTTGTAGGTGGACCCAGGTGATGAGGTTGAGATCCCTTCATTAAGAGTTTCCTTGTTGCACCTAATTAAAGATGAGGACTATAGGGTATCCAAACAACATGAGTTAGAAATGTTGGATGAAAGATAATAGATTGCTCTAGTTCATTTGAAAGCTTATCAAAATCAAATCCATTAGAGCTATAATAAGAAGGTCAAAGGCCAAAAATTTGACATTGGTAACCTAGTCCTTAGAGAAAATCCAAACAATCAACAAGCCAAAGAAAAACTAGGCAAGTTTGAGCCTAATTGGTTAGGACCTTATATAGTTACTGCAACTTATGGATTAGGTGTGTACTAGCTTGCAATGCCTCAAGGTTGACCACTTTCAAATATGGTTAACAACATGCACCTCCATAAGTATTTTAAATGGTCTTGAAAAATATTTTTTTTTAAATGATCTTGAAAAAATATCAAAAAATATGAAAAAATGATCTCGAAAAAAAAATTGTCATCTTGATGAAAACCTAGAAAATAGGCATCTTGTGTGACCAAAATAAAAGTAAATAGAAATCATTCACCCTATAGTGAAAACATGACAAAAAGGTGCTTTGGTTAAGTAACATGGTAAAAACATGGAAAAAAAGTGCCACATGTAGCAAGTCATGACACCACCATATATCATTGCTCCATTAGTAACATGTCTGCCACCATAAGAACACTTTCATCCATTTCCAGTAAAATCTAATTATCCCCTTGTGGCTTGATACTAGTCAATGTTTAGTGTCATTTCCTTTTGCATCTAATTTATACTTTGTACATATGTTGGTTTTCTTTCACATGGCCATTGTAAATAGTCTTGAACTAGACTAGAGGCAATTTCTTAAATATGCTTGGCAGGTGGAGTCCTTCTTGCCAATAGATTAGAGGATGCAACACGTACATAGTTTTTTTTTTCAACATTCATAAAATTTCCTTAAAAAAAGAACAAGAATTTTTGAAAAATATCCTTAAAATAATCCCTAATAAATGTCCTGTAGAAATTGAAAAAATAAAAATCAAATAACATAAAAATAACCCTAAAAAATGGAAAACAATAAAAAACCAAAAACAACAATTACATTTCATTAATAAATCATCAATGCAAAGATAGATATTTGAGCATATAATAGATGAAACACATCTAAAATACTATGCTTAACAAATCATGCAACAACAAACAAGTTGTCACCCTAGTCAACAGTTTGAATGATTAAATTGTCCTATCAATCAAACATCAAACAATCCCTGTCACTATCATCTATCTTATACAGGGTGCAATATACTCAAAACCAGACCGAATCTATTGATGAGTCAAAATAATGGCTTCGTTTTGTCAAATTTTGTCATAGAACTCTTGCTTTGGTCATATGTTTAAGTAATGTATGGGTCATAGGACTTTCCTGGTTGTGTCTTTGGACATGATTTATCTTAGACCCAAGGTTGTTACCTAAAGATATTTATATAGCCAATCTATGCAAATTATCTAAATTAATCTTAAAATATGGTTTAATTTATGTTATGTTAACATCAATGGATACACATGCTTTTGTGCACATTAACTCCATGATGCAGGGTTAGCCAAGATGAAAGGATGACTAAGCTTGCGGTTAAAAGACACAACAACGTGCCACTGGATGTAGACCCAGTCAAAGTGGAGCAGTATTGAAGAAGGTCATAATCAATTGACCACTTCCTCAGCATGGTGATCTATAGAGAATTCATGATTGTTCCAGATGGAACATAAATCTAGGAAGGAGGTTGCACTATATTTTCTCAGCAACATGATAGTTGTTGGTGTTCTACATTCATGTGCTGACTTATTCTAATATAATAAGTACTGCTCACCTATTCCTTTGGGACGTGGGTTGATCACTTAGGAGTTTGTTATAAGTTTTCTTATTGTATGCGGGAAAAGTGGGGCAATGAAATGAAAATTACAAAATTCAATGACTTGCCCACACACCAATGGGACTCTTGGTGCAAGTTATAGAGCTATATGGAATAGCTCAACTTCCCAAGGGGTATTCCATTGTTTTCTATCTCACAAGACCCCTCAAGACAATGCCTTTTCTCTCAGATCATTGAGCAAAGTGACTTAGGGATGACAATCATGAGAATGAGGAATGCTTTTGATCAATCTTAGTATGAATGCATCCCATCTATGCATGATTTAACAAATGAACTAAACTAGTGAGGATAAGATGAAAAGATTAGTGAAATATTATCTTAACATGATATACTAGTTTATATGATTAACTAAGATAATAGAAATGCTTCTAAATTGCTTATTAGATTTATTTCTATTTCAAAGAGAGACTAAATGCTTGCTAAAAATGAGTATTATTGTGATGCTAAAGACTTGGATGATGAGAATGAGGGAATGAGGGCTCTATTTATAGGGAAAATAGGGCAATGGATGGTCAAGATTAGATGATCTTATCAAGGGTCAGGATTGAAAGTTATCAATCCATGTTTACAATTCTCACCAATGAAATGGTGACAATTATCAACATAAAATTGCTTGAGAGGGGATGTAAGAAGCATTAAATGCTTGAGAAGATCTCATGGTTACCTTAGGAGGTAAGGGTTAAGGTTAGGTTAAGATTACCCATTGGATAAAGCTTTTACTCAAAGGATAAACTCTTGTGCAAGGGTTAAAGGAATAACCATGGTCAAAGCAACGAATTCTTGATGAGACCCTATGGTTAGATGAGGGCTGAGTTAGGAAAAAAGTCTCTAACCATGCCACAAAGGGTTAGTTAATCATTAATGGTTTGGAAGACTGGGGACAAATTTGTAAGAGTCCTTCCAAATTTGGGGGTATTCAACAAGTTACCTTGTTGAAGGCATAAAGGCTTTAATGCCTTTGGAAGACTTTACTCCAAATTTGAGAAGTGACATGCTCAAATTTAGGGAAAGGGGATAATTGAAGGGTTTAGGCTAATTGATTAGGATTAGATAGGTTCTAGAAGAATTTAGAAAGGGGGTTTAGGAGGCAAGTGGGAGATGTAGGAAAATGCAAGTGCGTGGGGGATAATAGAATTAATTAAAATAAATTACTTTATTTCAACTATGGTTGCAAGTAGAGGATTTAAATAAATTAGATTTATTTATTTGGAGTGAACAATTTAATTAAATGTAAATTGAATTAAAAGTAGAGAGAAGGGATTTAATTAAATAAAATGATTTATTTAATTAAATGACATAAAAGGCTTAGGTGAATTTAATAAATAAATTGAATAATTTATTTAATCAAATAGAGGAATGTGGATGATTTAATTAAATTAGATTTAACTAAAATAGAGGAATGAGAATAAAATGAACATTAAATATTCATTTAGGAATGTGGTCATTTTTATGCGTCTACATTTTGCTCCTCTTTGTAGTGACGTGTGTGCACATGTTGATTCAAAGAAAATTGATGTGTCGTCAAAATTTGACCAGTGTCGAAATGTCGATGTCGTGCCCCAGATTTTGGTAAATGATGTTAATAATGCCCTCTTGGGAGATGAATCAAAAACTTGAAAATTTGGTTGATTTGATATTTTTTGTAGATTTCATCGCATTTTTAAAATTTTGTCTGTGTTGAATGCGCCAATTTGATTTATCTACCGATAATGATGTTTGTTAGGGTTAGAAGCGAGACCACGAGCAAAATACATGTCTCACTGCTTAACCCTAATTTTTGTTTACCCTATAAAAAGGTGAAAAGTGGTTTTATTTGTATCATTTGTGCTTGTTGACTTTGGAGAAAGTGATATTTGGAGAGAAAGACAAAATTCTGGTTCCCCATGCTTCTCATCGATTCAAGCGCTTTCATCGGTACCAGAGGCCCGCCACGTATGGTCCACCTGTAAGTCATCAAATTTTGCCCCTTTTTGCTTTTTGATTTGTCATTTTTAAGCACGTTTTTCATTTTTTATGTCAGAATCTCACGGGTTAGCGCGTGGGGTATGCATCGTAGCGCATACAATAAAAACTGGAGTGCGTAGAGTTTTGGAATTAGGGTAGCACCGGGTGGGGGTTTCATAGCGCGTAGCAGGTTTAGGCTAGCGCATTAGGTAGTTTTAGCATATAGGGCTAATAGGATAGCGCGCAGGGGGGAAAGGGTAGCGCATAGGGTTAGCCGGGTAGCGCAGTGGGATTAAAGGGTAGCACGTAGGTGAAACCTAGTGCATAGGGTAAAGATGGAAGTGTATGGGTAGAATAGGGTAGTGCATAGGTGGCAGCTTGGCGCATTGGGTTAGTAGGGTGGCGTATGGGTAGAATAGGGTAGCGCGTAGGTGGCAGCTTAGCGCATGGAGAAAAATTCTTAGCGCGTAGGCAGAAAATATAATGGAAAGTATGATTTTGTGAGGTATTTTGAGAGGAATGAAGATAGGTTGGGGTAAGTAGGTGTCTGCCAAGTTTTCATGGATGGGTGTGGTAGCCAATCTGCGTGCCTGCTGTGCGGATATGTGTGTTGTTTTGATAAATTTTTAGATTTGTTGTTTATTGAATTTCCAAGCTGATTGTTTTAATGGTGATCTTGATGTGTCTATTGTTTTAGATCTTTGATTTGTTTTTGTCATGAATATGATGTCCGATATGAGTTCCGATATGGTGTCTAATATGAGTCTCTCGATATGGATTTTGTTTGTTTGATATGGAATCTTGATATAGATTTTGACAGATAAAAACTTGATTTGATTTGTGTTGTTTCAAGTTGATATGAATGGTGATGTTTGATATGGTTGATGTTTGATATGAAACTTGATTTGATTTTCAGTGTTTTAAGTTGATATGAATCTAATGTTGATATGGATTTAATATGAAACTTGATTTGATTTTCAGTGTTTCAAGTTGATATGAATTTTGATATGTTGATATGGATTTGATTTGACGTGGGAACTGATATGAAACTTGATTTGATATTCAGTGTTTCAAGTTGATATGAATCTGATGTTGATATGGATTTGATATGAAACTTGATTTGATTTTTAGTGTTTTTGATATGTTGATATGGATTTGATTTGATGTGGGAACTGATATTGGACATGTTTTGTGTGTGACAGGAGCGGCTTGGGGTTCTTCAGTCGCGAGAGAGATTTCCAAGGCCGTGGTCTTTGATTCCATGATTGACACAGGTAGACAGATATATTATTGAGAGATGCGGATTATCCTCTTTATTAGAGATGCCCTGGTATATCATTAACTGGGGTTTATTGACAACTTTGGTAGAGAGGTGGCATAGTGACACCCACACATTTCACTTGGTGACAGACAAGATTACAGTCTCACCAGAGGATTGCTATTGGATTTTGTGGATCCCTATGGTAGGTGCACTATTTTTGTATGAGCAGACTGAGGAGGGTGGGACAAAGACACTTTGCCAGATTCTGCATGATGATATGATTTGTGGGTATGAGATCCTCTGGCAGGAGTTTATTGATTTTGACTATACCCCACTACCATCAGTACTAGCAGGTTTCATAGGTGGCTTCTTATGTCCCGACCGTAGGTCAAAGGGACTGGCAGTGGGATGGGGGTTAGTCCTGGAGGATATGGTGACATAGGGTCGCTGGTTTGCATGGGGGTCTGCTATGTTGGCCCACTTATACAGAGATTTGTATCAGGTGGTGTACTTGGGGTATGGCAGTTTATCAGCTGGGGTTACTTTGTTACAGGTATGGGCATGGGAGCACATTCCCACAACGAGGCCACTTGCAGACAAGGATAGGTTGGTTGGGCCCGCCTATGCATATGGATATACAGGGATAGTTGTCCAGCATAAGCTGGGCAAATTAGAGCATTGGAGGAGGGTGCTTGATGATATTGATACGATTGTCTGGAGACCATATATGGAGTGCGAGGTGTGGGAGGAGGATGGGATAGAGATGTCCTATGTATATATGTCCTGATTTTTGATAGGGCAGATGTCATTTATGATCGAGAGATTCCTGCACAGCTGAGTTCAGTGACAGTATGGTCGACAATAGGGTATACCACAGGGAGCATGCTTATATGCTCGTTGGAGGCAGGATGTGTCGGAGTGGGGTCCAACCGTTGATAGTGTTGTGGTGGTGGAGGAGTACATGCACCAAGCCGGCCAGATATGGGACTATGCCTACTGGGTAGTGGATGCAGGGATGACGAAGGAGTTCGCAGCGCTCTTTGTGGCTCATGTTGTAGCCCAGATATCTGATCCAGCAGAGATGATTCCCGCTTTTGATGATGACGAGGATGAGCAACCCGAGAGGCTAGGTAGATGGAGAGAGGAGGGAGAGGAGCTTGAGGAGGTAGGTGGGGATGGTAGAGTTTATGACAGTGGAGATGGTGGAGGAGGTGGCTGAGGTCGGCGTGGAGATAGAGCAGGGAGAGGAGATAGGGGGAGGAGAGGAGATAGAGGAGGAGTTGGTGGGGATAGAGGGATGCAGGGTGATAGAGGAGGAGATGGTGGGGATAGACAGATGTGGGGAGAGAGAGTAGTGTGGCAAGAAGTGGAGGAGAGAGGGAGGGGAGGTTTGGCGATTGGAGGTGGTGGTGGGAGAGCAGGGGAGGTTAGAGTAGTTGTGGGTGGGATGGATGAGTTTAGATGGCCCACTCAAAGGAGGAGGTCAGATGTTCTACCCCCACCAGTGTTGAGGACAGGGAGAGGGACAGGGGGTACCACGACATAGGTAACCCTCCAAATTTAGATTCCCACTCATCGAGAGGATTCTCAGATTAGATCCTTACAGTTGTCGATGTAGCATCTGCAGACATAGTTACTGGCGCATCAACGTCAGATTACGCAGATTACCGCAGAGCGGGACATGGAGAGAGAGCGTCAAGGTCAAGCAAAGGAGCTTGCAGAGAGACTGCAGAGAGCGACAACAAGTGCCCCGATGCAAGATACACTGAGGGAGATATGACACACTACCATGGTGGTCGAGTATTATATGCGGTTGTATGAGGACCTCGTCCCTAGAGAGCAGAGGGCTCCTAGTTTTAATGCTAGTCGATCAGCTCGGAGTCAGTCAAGAATAAAGAGTAGAGGTGTGACTGGGCCACCTCGACATGATCCATCTAGAGATCCCAGTGCTGGGACATCTTCCGCGAGACTATCACCCTCAGGAGATAGTCATACCTGAGAGACCTTGTCTCTATTGTATTTTGATCATTTGTTGTATTTGGGACAGACATGCCATCTTTTGTATACTTGATCATTTTTTAGATATATATACGACATTGTTTTCTTTGCTCCACATGTGATGTGTTTGATGGATGATGCTTTATATATGATTTTGATGATTCTATGACGATGATGCAAATGCTTTTAGATAGATGTATGTGTTTTTGATATTTGATGGATATGACTGGATGATGCATGATGTATGAGATGTGAGATTTGTATCTTGAAAATGAGATGTATGATAATGATGTGAGATGTATCTTGAAAATGAGATGTATGATAATGATAATGATATGCAACTAATTGTAAAATGATATGAAACTAATTGTAAAATGATTTGCAACTAATTGATCATCCTCATTCTTATGTTTGTCATTCCTGTATAGTCACATGTTGTTGCTTTCTTTGTGTTTATCATCATTGAGTTGTTTGGATATGTTGAAAATTTATACAAGCATAATGGTATAATTGAACCATAATGACCTGAGAAAAATTTACATATTTTTTTATTTTGCAAGATGGCACAAGCATCAAGGTATAATTGAACCAAGATGACCTTAGTATGGCTTGCGTATAAATAGACAAGATTAAACCATTTGTATGCGCAAAGTGGAATCATGTCTTCAGTGATATGCTTTGAATCACATCTCAAGACAAGTATTTGCACAGTACAAGTGATCGCCTCACAGATAGAAAACTAAAAAATATTGGAGTCCCAATCACTTTCTCTAGCTCGATGCATCGTTGAGAAATTTTTTAGAGGATCCAATAGTTCAAAAAACGGTTCAAGTGCAAAAATATTCAAAACTTCATTCAAGATGGAAATATTTTATACTTCAAAAAATCATCCATCATGTGTTGTGAATTTGATAAGTGTATCCATGTTTGGTTCTCTTGTTTGTTGAATATTTGTTTTGACATGATTCTCTTGTTTTGCTTCAAGTTTTGATTTATTGATAGGATGGAGTGTAGATCAATGTTGCCCCTAGCTAATTTTACCGCCTGACGTAGATATGTACAGTGATTACCAAGTCATGGTGGGATATGATAAAATGATATTTGGATAAACAAGGACATTGACTACGCTAAGTATATCCTAGATAATGATATTTGATAAAGTACTAGGTGATGGCTGGTGGTGTTTGATTGTGGATATAAAAATTTGAGAGTAAAGATAGATAGAGGAGTTGTCCTCTCACAAGTAGCGCATGTTGCCAGGTTTTCACCATTTGTTTCTATTGCATCTTTTTGTATTTTTCTGATTTTTTTATTTTTTTGTATGTTTCACTTTTCTGTGTATTAGACTGCTTAAGTATAGTATTTCTTCAAATGGATGTTATTGGTTGGTTCATCAAGCACATCTCCTTCTGAAGTTGTTAGCTGATAGGCGCCTGATCCATAGGTTGATATGATGACATAGGGGCCTAACCAGTTAGGTTCAAACTTCCCTTTCTTTTCTTGATCCTGTTGATTTCTGGGATTTTCTTTGAGTATGAGATCACCGATTTTAAAAATCCTAGGGATGACCTTGTGGTTGTAGCTTCGGCACATGCGTTGTTGATATGCTTTGAGGTGAGTATAGGCACGTTGTCTCTTTTCATCTAGAAGTTCTAGCTCTTGCAGTCTGTTTACTCGATACTCTTCATCTAGAATGAGGCCTTTTAAAGATACTCTAAGTGATGGAATTTCTACCTCAAGGGGTAAAATTGCTTCCGATCTGTACACCAATGAATATGGCGTAGCTCCTGTAGGTGTGCAGATGCTAGTTCTGTATGCCCAAAGTGCTGGATTGAGTTGCACGTGCCAATATTTTCTTGCATCATTTACTATTTTCTTGAGGATTTTCAATATTGTTTTGTTGGATGCCTCGGCTTGACCATTCCCTTGTGGGTAGTAAGGTGTAGAGAAACGATGTTGGATTTTGAATCGTTCACATAGTTCTCGCATATCCTGGTTTTTGAAAGGTTGTCCATTATCGGTGATGATGGAACTTGGAATGTCGTATCTGCAGATCAGTTAATTAAGAATAAAAGAGGCAATTTGTTTTCCAGTTACTGTGGTCATGGGGACCGCTTCAATCCATTTGGTAAAATATTTTGTTGCAGTGATAATGAACTTGTGTCCATTTGAAGATGAAGGGTGTATTTTATCGACTAAGTCCAGTCCCCACTGGAAAAAGGCCAGGATGTTGTAAAGGGTTGCAATTCCTATGCTGGTGCATGTATGAGATTGCCATGGATTTAGCATTTAGGACATTTCTTTGCAAAATGATAAGAATCCTTTTCCATTGTCGGCTAGTAATATCCCATTCTTAGAAGTTTTTTAGCAAGAGTAGGACCACTTGAATGTGTGCCACAAATACCTTCGTGAAGCTCTTGTAAAGTAGAGTTAGATTCATTACGATCATGACAACAGAGAAGAGTACCATCTAGACCTCGACGGTATAGAGTATCAGCAGTTAGAGTGTAACGGGCGACTTGTCGGATAAAGTTGCATTTTTATTTCGAGATAGGTCAATGGGTAGGGTATTGGTTTTGAGATAGTCATATATTGTTTCATATAATGGAGAGTCTGAACCAATTAGGGCATAGATAACATGGGATGCGAAATTGTCATAGGCTGGGGAAAATAGTTGCTCTACCAGAAACTCATAACGACTCTGTTATTTTGGAATTTGTAGTAGTGAAGCGATAGTAGCCATTGCATCGACTGCTCTATTTTCCAACCTGCATATTTGGTCGAAGGTGATGTGTACAAAATACCGTTTGAAATCATCCACCATTCATTTGTATGGTAGCAACTTGTCATCTTTCATCTTATAGTAATTGTTGATCTGATTTATGACTAGTTGTGAATCTTTGTAGACTTTCAATTTTATGATTCTCCATTCCACGACCATTTTGATTCCTGTAACTAGTGCCTCATACTCAACAATATTATTTGTGCATGCAAACATGAGCCTATATGATCTTGGTATGGCATGTCCTTCAGGAGCGATGAACAAAATGCCGACACCGAAGCCATGTTGAATGTAGGAACCATCAAAGTATAGGGTTCATTTCTTTGTGGTAATAGAAAGAACATCCCTATCTAGAAATTTGATCTCCATTGGTTGTTTATCTAGTAGTGGTGCATTAGCTAATTGATCTACAATTACCTATCCTTTGATAGGTCGACGCTCTGTGTAGTGGATATCAAATTCACTGAGAATCATTACCCATTTAGCCAATCTGCCTGTGAGAGATGCTTTGCTGAGTAAGTACTTTAAAGGGTCAATTTTTGCTGCTAGTCTGATTGTGTGAGCTAGCATGTAGTGTCAAAACTTTTGAGAAGCAAATACCACTATTAAACAAGTCTTGTCAATGAATGTATAATTGAGCTCATATCCATTCAAAGTTCCACTAGTATAATAGATAGCTCGTTCCTTGCCTTCTTGATTGTCTTGTGCTAATAGTGCCCCCAATGATATGTCTGTTGTTGATATGTAGAGAATAAGTGGCTTCCCTGCTATTGGTGGTACCAGAACTGGTGGGTTCATTAGGTATTGCTTGATTTGATAGAATGATTCTGCACATTTGGCTTCCCATCGAAATGGTACATTCTTGTGTAGCAAATGATTGAATGGTAGACTTTTATCTGATAGTTGGGCGATGAACCACCTGATTGACTGGAGCCATCCTTGCAAGGATCTGAGTTGGCTAATGTTTTTAGGTGGTGGCATCTCCATGATGGCTTGTACCTTTGCTGGATCTACTTCAATGCCTTTTGTTGACACGATGTAGCCTAATAACTTGTCTGATGTTACCCCGAAGACACACTTCTTAGGGTTGAGCCTGACTTGAAATTTCTCCAACCTATCAAAAATTTTCTCCAAGATGCCTAGATGTTCTACTCAGGTAAATGACTTAGTTAGAAAATCATCCACATAGTCTTCCATGAAGGTATGCATCATGTCATGAAAGATTGTTGTCATTGTGCGTTGATAAGTTTCCCCAGCATTCTTTAAGCCAAAAGGCATGACATTCCAACAATACGTTCCCCAAGGACAGGTAAACATTGTTTTATCTTGATCCTCTAGAGCTATCTTTATTTGATTATAGCTAGAAAAACCATCCATTAATGATAGCATTGCATGGCCTACTGTGAGGTCTACAATTATGTCGATACTGGGCAAAGGAAAGTCATCCTTGGGATAGGCATTATTGACATCTCCAAAATCGGTACATATCCTGATGCTACCATTTGGTTTTGAAATTGGCACAATGTTGGAAATCCATTCAGCATAGTCTATAGGTCGAATAAATCCGACGTCTAATAGTTTCTTTAGCTCAACTTTGACTATGAGTGCTACATGTGGATTCATCTTTCTCAATTTTTGCTTAACTGGCTTAGCTCCTGGAGCAATGGATAAGTGATGCATGATTAAGTGTGGATCAATCCCGGGAATATCTGCATATGACCAAGCAAAATTGATTTGTTTTTCTTTGAAAAATTTGATAAACCCTTGTTTTTCTGCCTCTGTCAGAGATTCTGCTAGGTGTATGTTTTTAGCTGCTTTCGTTGTACCAATGTTGATTGATTGAGTGGGATCAATCAATATGGATGATCACTCCTAATAGTGTTCAGGAAGAGTGTCAAGTCTCCCATCTTTAGGTGCCTCAAAAAGGTTTTCACCCACATATGCATCCTTTATTTTTACTTTTTTGTGATCTAGTGCTGCCATTGACTGGTTTTCAGCAGGAGATCCTTTATGTCTTTCACTTTTGTGACTGAGAGACTTGGCACTCCCCCGATTGTAGATGTCGTTACTTTGTTCACTGGTAGAGTCTGTTTCCAGGTTGACGGTACATAAGTAATGGATAATGGAATCATCATTAGGGAAAATTGGTATGTCATGATTTTCAAGTTCATCCCAGTCTATAAGATCAGGAAAGACAAATGGTAAGGAGTCATTCGGTGGGTCGATTTTGGTTGCTGAAAGCGTTAGGATGGAGGTATCATCAAGGTTGATGGAGATATTAAATATGTTAATGATTTTGTCAAGGTCTTCGATGGTATCATCTTCTGTGTAGACTTGCTCGTAATGTCGCTACTTGTTTTCCTTGGTGTCATAGATATTTTGTGGACCAAATTCAAGTAGTCTAGGCTCTGTGCTTTGTCTTTCTTGAGAAAGGGGTGTATGACTAGTATTTTCAGCAATATCTTTAGTAACATTTGAAAAACTGTCCCTTTCATAATCATTTTAATCAGTCTCAGAAGTATTATCGCAGATTCTTTTAGTGCTGTGGATAGGTATGTTGTAGTGTGAAAACAGGTCCTTGATGATTGATACTAGTCTGATAGTTTTTTGTGATTCTATATCAGATCCTGCTTCTACTCTTTGCATCTATTCATATATTGTCTCTCCTCGGGGAGTAGTGATGTTTCCAGGGGTTGATTCTTCTTTGTTTGAAACAGGTTCCTGAACATGATGGACTTCTACATAAGAAGCTCCTTCTCTTTGAATGGCCAACTCCTCATGTTGTTTCTCTTTTTCCCGGTATTCTCGTTCCTTTTGTATTGTTTTGACTGATTCAAATAGTGCTTCCTGCCATGAGTCCTCCTTGTATTTCTTCTTGGCCTTCCACTGAGGTTTTTGATATTTATTTGGTGTCTTCTTTGGGGGTAGAGTGTGTTCATATCCCAATCCCGTTTTGTCTTTAGAAAACTAGGAAGGAGGATCCAATGGTTCTGTGACACCTTCTTGACGCTTGCTGATAGGTCCTTTTCCCATGTATCCCATTTGTTGCATGATCAGGTAGCCTTTTCCATATAGTTGTGTTGGTATAGATACTTCCATAGTAGCTGCTCTGACTTCTTCTTCATCCTTGTATAGCCAACTCAGGATGTCCTTTTCTTCTGATTCATGAGCTAGTGTGCCTAGTTGAATAAATTTACCATCAAACTTGGTGATGGGTTGTGTTGCTTGATGTATTGATATTGAAGGTAGCCCATGAGATTTAGGTGATGCTAGTAAGTTGATTAAACACAAGGGTTCCAAAGAGCACTCTCCCATGCCTTGTTCTTTGATTTTCATCTTCTGTTTGAAATCCATAGATAAAGATTTAGGCTTTTCTTGCTAAAGATCTGGTGCTGAGGAAGTTTGTTTTTCTCTGTTATGTGGAACCAAACTGTCTTAGGCTGCCCCCATAGCATTACAATGTTGAAAAGGGTTATGATTCACTGATATAGAAATCTCCTATCCATTGTATGGGAACTTAACACACTGGTGGTAAGTTGAGGGTACCGCTTGCATTTCATGTATCCAAGGTTGACCAAATAAAATATTGTATGTGAGATCTATGTCTAAGACTTGGCACAAAGTGTCCTTTTGTATCGGTCCCACTTGAATTGGCAACATCACGGTTCCATTGGATGATCTTTCTTCATCATCATATGCTTTGATAGTGATCTATTTGCATGGATCAATAAACTGCTTAGAGAAGCCTAATGCACAGATAAGTTTTAAGGTACAAATATTGAGTCCAGCTCCTCCATCTATTAATACTCTTTTAACTCGATGTTTGTAGACCAAGACTTCAATGTAGAGTGGAGTATTGTGTGGATGGCTCAATGAAACATTATCATGCTTAGAAAAGGTAGATTATGAGGCCTTGTCATATGAGCTACCATGGCTTGGAATTTGTCAATATCCAGATCTTGAGGTACATTTATTTCCAATAGCGCCTATTCCAAGATGTCCTTGTGTTTTGGTGAAAGTTTCAACAACTCAAGTATAGATATTTGAGCAGGATTTTTGTGCAGTTGACTGACCAGATCATATTGAATTTTGGGTATGGTGTTTGCTACTGATGTATGCCCTTTCAAGACATATTTTTGAGCTCTGGTGGTTACATTGATTGATTCATTTTCGCATCTGTCCTTGATTGTAATGATATTTATTCGATTGTCATCTGTTGATATATGATTGATGGTGTTGTTGTATATGTGATTGATATGAGCTCCGCATGTATCATTTGATGTTGAAGCTCTGTCCTTGTTGTAGTTTAGAAGAGGATTTTTAAAGGCCCCATGGTCACCATTTTTTTTGAGACCATCGATTGTTAAATAACCTCTATCAATCA
Organism: Cryptomeria japonica; assembly: GCF_030272615.1. Classification (NCBI taxonomy): domain Eukaryota; kingdom Viridiplantae; phylum Streptophyta; class Pinopsida; order Cupressales; family Cupressaceae; genus Cryptomeria; species Cryptomeria japonica. Next base: position 360,491,625 of record NC_081413.1, read on the forward strand.
TGTCTTGAATAATGTTTTTCAGCCTCATGCAATCATTTGTTTGATGTCCTTTGTTTCGATGAAAATCATAAAAGTGTGAGTCATTCCACCAAGGTGGTTTGAATTGTGGTTCAAAGTTGTTGATTACTGGTAAGGAGGCAATTTTGTTTGCCAGAAGCTCTCTGAATGCTGACTCTAATGATTTCCCTAATGGTGTGTAAATGCATTTAGGAAAGTTGTTGGCATTACCTCATGAGTTTGTATTAGGTCCTTGATTTGTGTTATTGTTTTGAGCATTGTTGTTGTTGCTGTTGGTGTTGAGATGGTATGGATTGGTATTTGGTGCATAAGTGTTAGTGCCTTGGTTAGCACCCTTTGGATTCTTGGTATCCCGAGGATTGCGTGATAAAGCTAATACTGGTTGCATGGACTTTACATTATTAGCCTCATTTCCTCCATTTCCAGTTTTTTTGTTTCTGGTCCAGAACCTGGATTTGTCTAAGTTGTTGTTATTCTAGTTATTGTAATGAGAGGTGGGTGAATTTGTTCCTTCTTTGAATAATTTCAAGGTTCATTTCTTAACACATGCCTCTTCTACTTGGATGCCATTTTCAATCAATTTAGCAAAAGATGGTATGCATTGGAGCTTGAGTATATAACTCATCTCGCTATTCAAATTGTCGATGAAAATTTCCATCTTTTCCTTTTCGGGTACATCTCGAGGATATCTCAAAACCATCCATCTCCAATGTTGAAGAAACACCATGAATGTTTCATTTCTTTTCTGTTTGGTATTGCAGACATCTAGCATGGTGATGGCATGTTGAATGTTGTATGAGTATTGAGTGATAAATTTGTTGACTAATTCATCAAAGGATTTGATAGGAGGTGTGATTTTGGATAACCATTCCACTGTTTGCCCTCCCAAGCTTCTTGGGAATAGCCTCATCAAATAGGTGTCATCATGGGCAAATTCCAAGCTCATGGTACAAAATTCCTAAATATGATCACAAGGATCACTTTTTCCATCATATTTGTCAAATTTGGGAATGTCTGAATTTGGGAGAAAAGGTACCATGTTTAGCCTTCTGTCAAAATGATAAGGACAAATTTCATTTAATGAATACCGTACTATTGATCCTTGTTGCATGTCCTGCATTTGCTTTTGTAGCATTTGTATTTATTGTGTGAGAGCAACCAAGGGTGCATTTTCTTGCTGAGGGAAGAGTTCTTCCCTCTCATTGTTTTTAGTTTGGGTACGCGTTTGTTGTGGTATGTGTGACTCAGGTATATTTTGCTCAAGTATGTTTTGCTTAGGGTCACATGTGTCTTCTTCTCTTTGTTGCTCCTGATAAGTATAGTGCTGAGACCTTGTTCGAAAAGTGTTAGTATCAGTCTTTAGGAATCCTAACTCCTTTGCTTGTGAGCATGAGTAGGTATTTTTCTTTGTCAGCTTCTATGAGGCATTCCATAAGTCTTTGAAATGAGGCACTTTCTTGACATTCCTGGAGGAGCTCTTCAGTGATCTCTGTGTCTTCTAGATTTGGATATTCGAAGGGATTTGATAATCTTCACCCCATACTAGACTCTGGTTGTGTTTCGCTTTATTTGTTTCGATGAGAGAGAGTGACAACGAACATCTAGTATAAACTCTTTGTTATAAAGGGAACAAATTCCTCTTCTCTGTTTTGCTCAGGAGTTGGTGGCTCTACTTGAGGTATGTTGTAAGTGATGCAAACTTCTGGGAAGAAATCCAGATTGATCTTTCCTCCTCGATTTAGGCGTTGGTTGAATGTTGCTTTTTGACAAAATGCTCTAGTTCTCAATGCCTCTTCGTCAAATTCATTTGACTTGTCTTGAAGATATCATCGCATATGATGGAGAAAGGTGTGATGAGATTTGAAGAGCTGGTGATTGATGTAGAGAAATCTATTCCTTTTAGCAAGTTTCTGGGAACTAGGTTGTTGTTTCCTTAACTTAGTGTTGTGATGAATACTTTTTCTTCTCAAAATATGAGGATTAGTCATGCACAGGTGATCAATGGTTTCATTTGATTTTTTTTGGATTAAGATACTTATTTTGAAAACTGAAGTCTACTTTTATCAAATGAAGGTTTAGATGCCCCCTCACGACAAAGTGCATCAGATTTTATGGAATAAGAACTTTCCTGATATGGAAAATTGATTTGACAACTTTAGTTTGAAACAAGTATTTTTTGGAGGATAAAATCCATTTCATTGGAGGACCTTTTGATGTGTGTGATGATGTTACCTGATTCTAATAGAAAAATGTGTTAATCCTTAGCTAGTTTTCGACTTGACAACTTTTTTCTAAGAATATCTTTTTTTGATTATTTTGAATAGTTCTGACACTCTGATTTGAATTTCTGCTTGACGGAGTTGAGTGAGGATTGAAAATGGCTTCCTAAACTGTTTTAAAAAAATTTCAAAAAAAGTTTATGTTTTCTCTTTGTTTTTGAATTTTTGACTATGCGCTAAGCCAGAAACCCAATGCACTAACAAATGCTATCAATGCACTAGAGAAAGATCTCAACACGCTAAGTTGCCCGTCTAACGCGCTAACTTGAACTGTTTGGTTTTGACTTGTTCTAGAAATTTATGCGCTATATGTCCTTCCGACGCGCTAACCTTTGAGCTCAACGTGCTAATTTTTGCTCCCAAAGCACTAGGCTGTTGCTCCAAAGCGTTGAGCTATTTTCTGGAAGCACTAAGTTTTAGCTGTTGAATGCTTAGATTGCTTATGCACTAGTTTTCAGAATTGTTGTGCTATGTTGAAGCTTAGACGCGCTAAAAGATGGTTTCAAAGCACTAAAATGTTGCTTCTACGCGCTAAACTGCCCTATTTGTTTTGACTTTGTTGGTTTTTCTGTGATTTTTAACTTTTTCTTAACTGTTATAGATGATTTTCTGAAGTATGAAATGCAAACACAACATGAAAAAGATAACCATTTTTCCTATTCTAAACAAAGAGTGTATATTCCGTGAGGATGTGTCCAAATCCCCAGTGTTTTGATAGGTTTGGATACAGATAATGCAATTCAATCAGACTCTTTATTCAAGGGTCATCGACAATACCTAGCCCACTAGTCTCGATACTCCATTAGCTCAAACAACCTTGTCAACCCCTAGGGGACGCCCATTTTTTTGCCTTTTGCAAGAAATTAACTCAAAGTGAATTGCTTCACAATTGATTAGTTATCTTGGGAGATATATGGTGAGTAATTTTGGGGGTGGATTCTTCCCCACCCTTGCACTATGATATTGCCAATGTCTGGATACTGACTCGGCTCAAAGTTTCTAATGCTAAGGTTTGTAATCAGGTTTCCTATTTGGCCGTCAATGATAAACTCCCTCAGGAGGCTTCCCTACCTTTAGAACAAAGGCTTTATGTATCTTAAAGATACTGGGGGAAGGTTAATCACTGCATGCAACCGTTGAAAGGGACTTGTGTCACTCTTCACTTTTGATTATAGTGGGTTGGAACACTTGGCATCAAAGCTGTTCCCCACTTAGGTCATTCCCCTCACACCTGCCAAAGAATGGCTTTAAGAGTTTTTAGCTCATCGGGAAGGCAGGCCTACTAAAGGATTTACTGCTTGAAATACAAAAAGCGTAAGAGTGGTTTGGCTTTTTGATCACCCAATTAAGGGGAGAGCATATTCCTTCCACTTTTGAAGCAAGGCACACAAGTGTTCTTTTTATCCTTTCATTGCAATAATTTTCTAAAGTGTATTTGGAGATGTTTCTCCAAGAAAGCATGGTGTTTATTTTATTTCCTAAATCAATGATTTTCTAAGCTAGTAAAAAAAATCCTGGTCAACAAAGCAAAGATATCGATTTGGTCAACAAAAAGAAATCGATAAAGGGGAAGAATTTCCCTCTTTTGGTCTACTTCAAAAAAAGTTTTTGACAAATGAGGTTCTTTATCTTGCAAAATTTAAAGTGAATCCTTTTAGACACCAAAGGATGGCGAGGTTCTTTTTAAAGTACTTTGCAAAAATAAAGTTGGTTCTTTTTATAGTTTCAAAATAAAGTGTTTTTCTCTTAAGAAAGCAAGAAATGATTTTGTTGTTGTTCTTTTTATGTACCCAAAGTGAAATGTGAGCTCAATTTTATCTAACAAGAAAATGAAGGAAATTTTAACTTAACTAAATTAATGAAGTTAGTAAAACTAAATTACTTCACTCCTAACTTAGGTAAAATAAACTCTCCACCTTGCAAATAAACAGTTAATCACCTGCAGTAAAACTAGTTAGTAAAAGAATTTTTTTTTATTTTGATGGACTTCTACAAGTCTATTTTAGGCTTCTGTTACAAATTTGTTTTCTGCTTTATGCCCATGATGCGCTACAAAATGGACTTGATGGGCTATAGAAAGGTACTGATGCGCTACCGAAAAGAATTTATTTTTTGCTTTATGCCCATGATGTTACAAGTGTCAGATACATATAGAACTCATGCAAGTGTTTGCACAAGAGCTTCAATCCGTTATATCTCCATGGCCCTTCTCTCATTGACGACATGACCTCATAGGAAAGATTCATCCTACTTCTATAAATGGCCATTGTGTGTGTGAAAAAGGGTCTGTAGCTACAAGCATAACACTTCAATTAAGTCATTATATGTATGATTAGTAAATCAATAATCAATAAATAATAAACCATAACAAAGAGACTAATTTCCTTCTAAAAGATGTGAGCATAAGATTTCTCTCATATTTTTTATAAGCAATACCAGTGACTAGACTACACCAAGATGAAGGATTTAATCTATATGAGCATGATATTAAGCTAAATGGATGCAAGATGGATGAATAATTCAAGCAATATGGATTCAAGCAATAATGAGTAAACTAAATATGGAAATAAATAATCTAAAAAAGCACAATGTATTTAATGACTCTAGAGCAAAATTAGTGTAATAATAATCTCCAAGCGTGTTCTCAAAAACCTCTGGGGTCAATTGGAATGAGAGCTGGAGGCTGAATTTATAGAGAATTACAAAAAAGCTCAATTTAGGATTAATTGAAATAATTGAGAAATCATGTTCAGTTAACCTTGAGATAGATTCCAATTATAGTTTAATTGAAATGCATTTAAATTAGAAGTTCAAGTTGCATTAGAAATAAGATTAAATTAATTCCATGCATTTGTGATGAAAATAGATAATTCTTTGATTTATTCAAGAAAAGAGTCTTTTTAATGCAACTGAACTTCTTTTTGAAAAGCTTTGAGTTCCAATTTTAGAGAATAATTCAGTAATTCAATTAATTGCTTTTCTGATTTCAAGTTCTAAATTTAGAAAAAGAAATAATATCTCAAGTTTGATTTCTCTCTCAATTCAATTCTTTTATTTTATTTTCAATTCAACTCTTTCTTTGTAATTAATCCCTATTTTGTAATAAATTAATTATTTTTGCATGATTAAATGGTAATTTATTAATTAATTAAATATGCTAGGATATTTAATAAATTAAAATAGGATAATTGATTATAAAAATGATTTTCTTGGAATGATTCAATTAATTAAATAAATATTGAGTAATTGATTTGCCATGCGATATTTGATGATTAAAGAATTAATAATGTGCTCAAGATTGATTTAATTGCCTTTGGTTAGGACCTTGGTGATGTTGTCGAGATTAGCGGCCCATGGTTTAGATGACCATTTAAGGGTATTACATTTTCCCCTCTTTGAATTAATGTGTGAGCAACGCGTTGGTACAAAGAATAGTTGATGTTTAGGAGATACCAGTTTTGAACTTGATTGATCACGAATTAGATAAAAAGCAAGGTGTTTAGCTTGATTTGAAGTGATGAAGTTGAACAAAGTCTAATTAAAGTGATATCAATCCTGAACTTGATTGAACTTAGGAACGATAGAGAACAAAGATACCAAACTTGAACTTGATTGATCAAGAAGCGGATCTTACTGATCTAGAACTTGATTCAACTAGACACAGTGAGCGTACTGATCTAGAACTTGATTGAACTATACATAGTGAGTGAAGATAAAATCGATCTTGAACTTGATGGTTCAAGATACAATGAGCGAAAAATAAACTGTCCATCTTGATTCGATACGATCAAACTGAACACCTGTTTGGATTGAGCGTGTGATGAAAGATACTCTTTAAACTTTTGATTAAGTTTAAACGAATAATCAGCTTGATAAAAAGTGATGAAACTGATTAACGTTAAGAGATTGATTCAGATGAAGACAAATATCAGCTTGATATGAAGCGATGAAACTGATATGCCCCTAGCGATTGATTCGATTCTGATGATCGAGAGATCTCAACTTAATGTGAAGCGATGAAGCTGAGATGCCCCTTAGCAATAAGATTTGATTGATTTTCTTTAGTTGAAAAAGATTTTTGCTCGACTTTTGATGAAGATTTGAAAAATTTATCGACTTTGAAGATGTGAGGTCATAAGGTCATGAATATGCCCCCTCGAGAGTGAAATCAAAAGATAGTGAGGGTACATAATGATTATAGGCAACTTTTAGTGATGATAAGTTGTTTGAGCACAAATTGATTCGGAGGAATTTTTGAAAATTTTGGCGTTGATTGATAATAAATTGAGTGCAATGTTGATTTGTAGAATAAAAATTGAATTGAGATTCAACGTTGATTCATGAGAAATTGAGCGCAATTAGAAGAAAGAATGAGCATTTGATGAAAAAGCGCTAAGTGGTCCAAATTTTGAAAATTGACTAGCAAAATGATCTCGAATTTCAATTTAGATCCCGAAAATGGAATCAAAACAGGCGAATTAGCTAAGGGTACAATTTTCATGTCCATCGGAGCAAGTTGAAAAATTAGGGTTTTGGCTATATAAGGGGTAAAAGTGTCATTTTCAATTCATTTTAACCCTCCTAGTTTGAAAATTCAAAAAGCCTTATGTGAAGAAAATGGTGGTCCCTACTCATGAGCATCGATTTGAGCACCAGAGATGACATAATTGACCTTGACACTATGAGCCAGTGGTAAGTGATCAATCTTAAGCCTCTTTATGTTTTCAATTTTGAATTTTTTTCTTCATTTTTCAAATTCTTGGCACGTTGAAGTCGACCATTCTTGTTTTGTCATGCGAGATAGGATTTTGTCTCGTACAACAAAATGCTGAAGTTTGTTTTGTCATTTGAGGCCATTAGATTTTTCGTTCTAACCCCACCCTTATGTCGTACAATAGCATTCATAAAAGACCAATTTGTCGTCCGGGGTCTAATCTTTTGTCATACGAGGCCCAATCCTGACTCGTATGAGTTGCTGCGCTTCGGTGTTTGTCATTTGGAAAACAATGAGCATTTTTGAAGGTCTAAACTTGAAATTTTGATTTTTCAATGGACGTAGTTGGATTTGTGTGATGTTTTACTTCTCTTCTAGGCTTAATTGGAATATTTTCTGGTGCTTCATTGTTTGAATTTTGTAGGTTCAATTACCTTGTGTGCTCTTCAGATTTATTTATCCTCCTACAATGACATTAGTTCAATAGTTATCAAAAGTTGAGCAAGCTCATATTGATTTGTGCAGCTTGACACACCTTCTTGGTTTACCAAATATCCGTGTGAATCATGGAATGCTCACAACATTGGTTGAGTGATTCCATTCAAAGCATAATACCTTTCATTTGCCAGTGGGGGAGATGACTATCACTCTTAAGGACGTATATAGGATCCTTCATATCCCTTTTGCTGGGGATAAGGTAGATTATGATGCAGCGTTGTTACCTGGATTACAGGTGGTCAGGAATGTCTTCAGGGATCCAGATATTTTGACACGTTCCATCAATTGGGACGTCATGATGAGCAGGTATAGTGAGGAGTTTCCTCTAGCTTGTGTCCTAGAAGGTTTTATCGGTTGTTTTTTGATGCCGGATAGAGGACAACAGAGATTCCAGTGTGGTTGGGGCAGGATGCTGGAGAGATTGATGGGGACCCCTTAGGGGCTTGGCTGGGGTTCTTACATATTAGCCCACATGTATTGCGAAATGCATGAGGTTGTGTATAGGGAGAGAAAGAGCAGGGCCGCTGGAGTTTTGATTTTATAGGTTTGAGCTTGGGAGCACCTCCTAGTTTGTCGACCGATTATTGATGATAGCAGAGATCCTGGGTAACCGATTGTATATAGGTATGCAGGTTATGTTACGCAGCCCCATCTAGGAAAGATCAATTTTTGGCGATGACAGCTGGATGATTTGATAGCTGTGGAGTGGAGACCTTATAGGGGCTTAGAGCCATGGGATGACTGGCAGCTGGTATGCAAGGATATTTTTGTTACGTGCCCACTTATTGGCAAATCGCAGACTATAGTAGAGCGATTTGTAGTTTCTCGAGTGATGAGGCAATATGGCAGACCTCAGGGGATCTCATAGGAGTTCACAGCGTATGCGAGATATGCTGACGAGGAGAGGCAGGGATGGTCACCAAGGTTATCCAATGCCTTGAGTATGCAGGAGTTGACTGGTTTACAGCGCTTGAGATGGGATTACATGTAATGACTTAATTGCAAGAGCTGACTGGTTTACAATGCTTGAGATGGGATTACATGTAATGACTTAATTGATGTGTTGTGCTTGCAGCTACAAACCCTTTTTTTAACAGACACATCTCTGGTGCCCACCATGGGGCGGAGCTGAGGAGGAGAGAGCAGCGCTGACACAGGTCCAGCAGCGGAGGGAGGAGCAGGGTGGAGATGGAGGTGGAGATGGGGGTGGAGAGCCTGCAAGAGAGTAGGGGACTGAAGTGGGAAGGTTGATGAGAGCACGTCTTGTGGACAGACTCAGCTGGCAGAGCGAGACTGACAGCTAGCAGAGCTTAGGGTTGAGCATGATCGTCAGGTCGCAGAGATGAGAGCAGAGAGGAGGGTAGAGACTAACGCTTTGCGGAAGGAGGTTCTTCACTAGACGAGTAGGGTGGTGTACTATGTTGCAGCGTACAACATAGTAGTTCTAGTTGTGCAGCAGGTTGTCCCCTACTCGCAGTACATGGCATGGTCGGAGGGAGCTCGGGCACCTCGTCAGGATCCCGGTCAGCAGGCTCCACCTCCTCCACCAGGAAATGAGGGAGAGGGTGAGAGCTAGATATTCTTTTTGTAGCTCTAATATTTTTTGTAGACACACCCATTTTTTGTAGCCTATATGATTCCTTCTCTGATGGGAGTTTGTATATGTCATTTGACATCACTTTGTGCTCTGAGACTTTATACAATATATATATGAGATCGATTTGACTTCATTGTACTTGTGTTGATTCGTTTATGAGATGCTTTCTATATGGTTTATTCTACATGTATGTATTTCTTTTCAGTATGGATATATGTAATGCAAATTCATTATGGATGTCTATTTTTGTTTCTTTTCACATGCAAATAAATGAATGTAAATGAGTAATGAGTAATGCAATGTTTTCATTTTTCTATGCAATAAGATGAATGCAAATGAGTAATAATGAAATATATGAATCTATATAAAATGTTTATGTATGTAGCTAACATCTCAAAACACAAGTACTCGATCAGAGAAATGATGAAAAATAGACCGCTTAGCTAAGAAATGATGATGCTTCCAGCTCTCATAAAATTAAGAGATCATTATTATCACACTGAAATCACTCTAAATTCATAAAATACATAATGAAATGCAAAATGAGATGCAAAATGCAACCTAAACCTAGTCACTGGATTTAAAATGCTTAAGATTCATCACTGAGCATAACGAACATAACAGATAGATTAGAGTTCCTTTCTTTTTCAATGTGCAATTTTAATTATCTTGTCTGCAATGATCCTTTTTCATTCATATCCTTGGATAGATCTCGCAGGGACCTGAACTGCATCATAAAGAAATTTTCTCAAAACAAACAAAGAAATGATGTGGACCTCCCTGTAGCATTCAAATAAGCAGAGTCGAGGTATGTGAGGCTATTTCACCTTGATGTGAAGGCTCTTATCACGGACACCCAGCTAATTTAGATGTTTCCAGATCATTGGGATCATTCCTACAAGTAGAAAACAAAGAAAATATTATGCCCCCAATCCTTTCTCCTCTTAGTCATGATAGACTTCCTCGAGTTACTCAGAGGGATAATAATTGAAAACCAATATAAAAGACAACACACAAAGGAAATTTTCATGCATAGCTCAAACTGTTTAGTGATTGTTTTCCGTTATGTTGTTTTTCTTGTTTACTTAGTGATAAAACTCTTCAGTAGTCAGGAGACAGGTGACTGACTTGGAGTGGACGACCAGGTTTCACTGACGGAAAGATGACTTGGTTGATAATGCTTAGGACATGTAATATGCTCTGTCGATTAACCTAAGACTAGGACGTTGATCAGTTTCAAGTCATGAGGGTTCCAACGAACCAAGATGTCACAAAAGTGACTATAAAATATGTACAAGCGAAAGCAAAATATGTAGGAAAGTGAGAATGCCAATGTTGTGTTGATAGATGGAGTGCTTGAGTACAAGAGGTGCCTGTTTGCCAGGTTTTCACCTGCTTGGCAATGACTCATTTTTTTTTTTATCCAAGTGCCTGTTTACCAGGTTGTCACCAGGGCATTTTCTCTATTTATATTTTTTTTTTCTCTTTTTTCTTTTTTTTTAATGATTTTTTCAGGACTTTTTATGATTTTTTTCAGGACTTTTTCAGCTGTATAGGTTGCTGGAGCAGAGAATGATAAGTGAAGAATTTCTTCAAGTGGATGTGTTAATCGGTTCACGAAGTTGTTCTCCTTTTGAGTTTGAGAGTTGATAGGCACCAGAGCCAAAGACTATAGTAATGTTGTAGGGACCCAGCCAGTTGGGTTCAAACTTCCCTTTGTTGTCTCGAAACTGCTGATTTTTAGGATTTTGTGTCAGAATTAGGTCACCAACCTAAAATTCTCTCAGTCTAACCTTCTTGTTATACCCTCTAGACATTCTCTTCTGATATACTTTGAGATGATCAAGCACCACTTGCCGATGCTCATCCAGCAATTTGAGTTCTTGCAATCTAGATATTCTATGATCTTCATCAGTAGCAAGACCTTGCAAAGAAACTCTTAGAGATGATATTTCTACTTCAATAGGTAATACTGGTTCAAACCCATACACCAAAAAAAAAGGTGTAGCCCTAGTAGGTGTTCTGATACTTGTTTTATAAGCCCATAATGCAGAATTAAGCTGCAGATGCCAATCCTTCCTAGATTTGTTCACTGTTCTGTGCAAGATAGTCAATAGGTTTTTGTTAGATGCCTCGGCTTGTCCATTACCTTGAGGATAATATACTGATGACCAATGTTGTTTTATTTTGAATTTCTCATAGAGCTCGTCCAGGTCTTTATTCTTGAACTGTCCTCCATTATCAGTCATGATGGATGAAGGTATCCCATACCTATAGATGATATAGTTTAAGATGAACAAGGCGACTTGTTTACCAGTTGCTTTGATGAGCGTAAATGTTTCTACCCAATTGGTGAAATACTCAGTGGCAGTTATGATGAATTTATGTCCGTTAGATGAAGCAGGATATATTTGATCAATGAGATCAAAGGCCCATTGCTGAAAAGGCCAATGTGTAGTAAAGGGTATGAGATACCTTGCAAGAGCATGTATGAGGTTCCCATGTAGCTGACATTTTCACAGGTCTTAGCAAATTTAATGGCATCTTTCTCCATGTCTGGCCAGTAGTAGCCAACCCGTAGTAGTTTTCGAGCTAAAGTAAGACCATTTGAATGAGATCCACAAATACCTTCATGGACTTTCGATAATGCATGTTTAGACTCTTTAGTTTATAGACATCTAAGCAATGTACCATCCAAACCTTGTCTAAATAGATCATTAGCAATGATAACATACCACGAAGCATTTCGGGTTAGGTTTCTTTTCTCATTACGAGTAATATTTTCAGGGATAATTTGGTCTTGTAGATAAGAGTAGATGTGGGTGTATCGGGATGAGTCATGTCCAATAATAGAACAGACTATTTGGGTCTCAGGAGAATCATAGGCAAGGTAATGTAACTCTTCCACCAGGAATTCAAAGCAAAAATTGGATTCTTGCAACTCAGGTATAAATGCCAAGGTGGCCATAGCATCTGCTGCTCTATTTGCAGATCTAGGAATCTGTTGGAATGATACACCACTTAAATTAAGTCATTATATGTATGGTTAGTAAATCAATAATCAATAAACAATAAACCATAACAAAGCGACTAATTGCCTTCTAAAAGATGCGAGTATAAGATTGCTCTCAGATTTTTAATAAGCAATACTAGTGACTAGATTACACCAAGACGAAGGATTTAATCTATATGAGCATGATATTAAGCTAAATGGATGCAAGATGGATGAATAATTCAAGCAATAACAAATTCAAACAATATGGATTCAAGCAATAATGAGTAAACTAAATATGGATGCAAATAATCTAAAAAAGCACAATGTATTTAATGACTCCAGAGCAAAATTAGTGTAATAATAATCTCGAAGCGTGTTCTCAAAAATCTTTGAGGTGATTCTCAAAAATATCTGGGGTAAATTGGAATGAGAGCTGAAGGCTAAATTTATAGAGAATTACAAAAAAGCTCAATTTAGGATTAATTGAAATAATTGAGAAATCATGTTCAGTTAACCTTGAGATAGATTCCAATTATAGTTTAATTGAAATGCATTTAAATTAGAAGTTCAAGTTGCATTAGAAATAAGATTAAATTAATTCCATGCATTTGTGATAAAAATAGACAATTCCTTGATTTATTCAAGAAAGGAGTCTTTTTAATGCAACTGAACTTCTTTTTGAAAAGCTTTGAGTTCCAATTTTAGAGATTAATTCAATAATTCAATTAATTGCTTTTCTGCTTTCAAGTTCTAAATTTAGAAAAAGAAATAACATCTCAAGTTTGATTTCTCTCTCAATTCAATTCTTTTATTTTATTTTCAATTCAACTCTTGCTTTGCAATTAATCCATCTTTTGTAATAAATTAATTCTTTTTGCATGATTAAATGGCAAATTTATTAAATAATTAAATATGCTAGGATATTTAATAAATTAAAATAGGATAATTGATTAAAAAAATGATTTTATTGGAATTATTTAATTAATTAAATAAATATTTAATTAATATTTAGTAATTGATTTTCAATGTGATATTTGATGATTAAAGAATTAATAATGTGCTCAAGATTGATTTAATTGCCTTTGGTTAGGACCTTGGTGATGTTGTCGAGATCAGGGGCCCATGGTTTAGATGACCATTTTTAGGGTATTACAACCATAAGTTTATAATAAATATTATTCATTATTTTACCAAATTGATTGAGTCCATTCCTATGACTTATATTAGTGGGAAGCAAATTTCTAAGTTCATCTTGAATTATATCATATGTTGGTGTGGAATTCCACTAGCAATTGTTACTAACAATGGTTGCCCATTTAAGAACCAAGATGTTAAAGAAATCTATGAGAAATTTCACATCCAACATCACTTTTCCACCCTATACTATCCACAAAGTAATGGCCAATCAGAGGCATCAAATAAAACCATCATTAAAATACTAAAAAAGATTGTTAATAACATTGGTTGAGATTGGCATATACAGCTAAACCCTACCTTGTGGGCATACCATACCAGTATCTGCACTCCCACTGGTGTTACCCCTTATTCATTAGTTTATGGTTCTGAGGCCATACTTCCTATTGAGGTTGAGATCCCTTCATTAAGAGTTTCCTTGTTGCACCTAATTGAGGATGAAGACTATAGGGTATCCAAACAACATGAGTTAGAAATGTTGGATGAAAGACAATAGATTACTCTAGTTCATTTGAAAGCTTATCAAAATAAACTCCATCAGAGCTATAATAATAAGGTCAAAGGCCAAAAATTTGACATTGGTGACCTAGTCCTTAGAGAAAATCCAAACAATCAACAAGCCAAAGAAAAACTAGGCAAGTTTGAGCCTAATTGGCTAGGACCTTATATAGTTACTACAACTTATGGAATAGGTGTGTACTAGCTTGCAATGCCTGAAGGTGGACCACTTTCAAATATGGTTAACAACACGCACCTCCATAAGTATTTTAAATGGTCTTGAAAAATATTTTTTTTAAAATGATCTTGAAAAAATATAAAAAAATCTGAAAAATGATCTTGAAAAAAAAATCGTCATCTTGATGAAAACCTAGAAAATAGGCATCTTGTGTGGCCAAAATAAAAGTAAATAGAAATCATTCATCCTATAGTGAAAACATGACAAAAAGGTGCTTTGGGTAAGTACCATTGTAAAAACATGGAAAATAAGTGCCACATGTAGCAAGTCATGACTCCACCATATATCGTTGCTCCGTTAGTAACATGTCTGCCACCATAAGAACACTTCCATCCATTTCTAGTAAAATCTAATTGTCCCCTTGTGGCTTGATACTAGTCAATGTTTAGTGTCATTTCCTTTTGCATCTAGTTTGTACTTTGTACATATGTTGGTTTTCTTTCACATGGCCATTGTAAACAGCCTCGAACTACACTAGAGGCAATTTCTTAAATATGCTTGGCAGGTGGAGTCCTTCTTGCAATTAGATTAGAGGATGCAACATGTACATAGCTTAAAAGTCCTAATATTTTTTTTCAACATTCATAAAATTTCCTTAAAAAAAGAACAAGAATTCTTGAAAAATATCTTGAGTTTTTCAAAAACATTAAAAAAATATCCTTAAAAAAATCCCTAATAAAATATCCTGTAGAAATTGAAAAAATAAAAAATCAAATAACATAAAAATAACCCTAAAAAATGGAAAACAATAAAAAACCAAAAACAACAATTTCATTTCATTAATAAATCGTCAATGCAAAGATATATATTTGAGCATATAATAGATGAAACACATCTAAAATACTATGCTTAACAAATCATGCAACAACAAACAAGTTGTCACCCTAGTCAACAATCTAAATGATTAAATTGTCCTATCAATCAAACATCAAACAATCACTATCACTATCATCTATCTTATACATGGTGCAATATACTCAAAACCAGACCGAATCTATTGATGAGTCAAAATAATGGCTTCGTTTTGTCAAATTTTGTCATAGAACTCTTGCTTTGGTCATATGTTTAAGTAATGTATGGGTCATAGGACTTTCCTAGTTGTGTCTTTGGACATGATTTATCTTAGACCCAAGGTTGTTATCTAAAGATATTTATATAGCCAATCTATGCAAATTATCTAAATTAATCTTAAAATATGGTTTAATTTATGTTATGTTAACATCAATGGATACACATGCTTTTGTGCACATTAACTCCATGATGCAGGGTCAGCCAAGATGAAAGGATGACTAAGCTTGCGGTTAAAAGACACATCAACGTGCCACTGGATGTAGACCTAGTCAAAGTGGAGTAGTATTGAAGTAGGTCATAATCAATTGACCGCTTCCTCAGCATGGCGATTTGTAGAGCATTCATGATTGTTCCTGATGGAACATAAATCTAGGAAGGAGGTTGCACTATATTTTCTCAGCAACATGATAGTTGTTGGTGTTCTACATTCATGTGCTGGCTTCTTCTAATGTATTAAGTCCTGCTCACCTATTCCTTTGGGACATGGGTTGATCAGTTAGAAGTTTGTTATAAGTTTTCTTATTGTATGGGGGAAAAGAGACGCAATGAAATAAAAATTACAAAATTCAATGACTTGCCCACACACCAATGGAACTCTTGGTGCAAGTTATGGAGCTATATGGATTAGCTCAACTTCCCAAGGGGTGTTCCATTGTTCTCTATCTCACAAGACCCCTCAAGCCAATGCCTTTGCTCTTAGATAATTGAGCAAAGTGACTTAGGGATGACAATAATGAGAATGATGGATGCTTTTGATCAATCTTAGTATGAATGCATCCTATCTATGCATGATTTAACAAATGAACTAAACTATTAAGGATAAGATGAAAATATTAGTGAAATACTATCCTAACATGATATACTAGTTTATATGATTAACTAAGATGATAGAAATGCTTCTAACTTGCTTATTAGATTTATTTCTATTTCAAAGAGAGACTAAATGCTTTCTAAAAATGAGTATAAGTGTGATGCTAAAGACTTGGATGATGAGAATGAGGGAATGAGGGCTCTATTTATAGGGAAAATAGGGCAATGAATGGTCAAGATTGGATGATCTTATCAAGGGCCAGGATTGAAAGTTATCAATCAATGTTTACAACTCTCACCAATGAAATGGTGACAATTGTCAACATAAGACTGCTTGAGAGGGGATGTAAGAAGCATTAAATGCTTGAGAAGACCTCATGGTTACCTTAGGAGGTAAGGGTTAAGGTTAGGTTAATATTACCCATTGGATAAAGCTTTTACCCAAAGGATAAACTCTTGTGCAAGGGTTAAAGGAATAACCATGATCAAAGCAATGAATTCTTGATGAGACCCTATGGTTAGATGAGGGTTGAGTTATGCAAAAAGTCTCTAACCATGCCACAAAGGGTTAGTTAACCATTAATGGTTTGGAAGACTGGGGACAAATTTGTAAGAGTCCTTCCAAATTTGGGGGTATTCAACAAGTTACCTTGTTGAAGGCATAAAGGCTTTAATGCCTTTGGAATACTTTACTCCAAATTTGAGAAGTGACATCCTCAAATTGAGGGAAAGGGGATAATTGAAGGGTTTAGGTGAATTGATTAGGATTAGATAGGTTCTAGAAGAATTTAGAAAGGGGGTTTAGGAGGCAAGTGGGGGATGTAGGAAAATGCAAGTGGGTGGGGGATAATAGAATTAATTAAAATAAATTGCTTTATTTCAATTATGGTTGCAAGTAGAGATTTAAATAAATTAGATTTATTTATTTGGAGTGAACAATTTAATTAAATGTAAATTTAATTAAAAGTAGAGATAAGGGGAATCAATGAATACTGTATTGTATCATTAGACCTCATGGTAGGATGAGACATTACTCAAACTCAATGGGATGACATCAGGAAGATCTGTCAAAAATACTCTAGGGCTTCTTCCAAGAAAGGTAGATACTATAGGCCTAGATCTTCAGCAACAAAAGCATCTACAATAGTTTTAAGGATAGAGATAACTCATCTACTAAAGGATTTTAAAGAAGATATTATTAATAACATGGCTACTCAATTGGATACACGTCAAGAAAAGAAGAAGAATGAAGAAGAAGAGGCAATGCTTGCTAAATTATGTCCTCATTGTAGGAAAAAGAAGAAGGACTGCAAATGTAAGCTCCTTGCTAAAATTGATAGTTAGTTGGCTCCTCTGGATTTCAAGCCAGTTTATGTAGATGATGAACAACTCTTCTATATTGCACAACGAAGGCCATGACCCCCAAGCCAAGGTATGCCACAAGATCCATTGTCTTTTTCTGGTCCTTATTTGAATTCTTATGCACAAAACAATCAGTGGCAACCTCCATATTCCCAAAACTTTGAGAATTATACTCCTTAGACTTGGAATAACTCCCAAAATCCTTGGCCCAATTACCAAAGCCCTTCCTTTCAGTGGCAACAACCACAAGGGAATTTGTCACAACCTCAGGGTAACTAGCACTAGTCACCTCAATGGAGGGGAGGTTAGCAATGGTCAAACCAATCCTCTGGTTTCCTGCAGCCACCACAATAGTCCCAAGAACTAGCTTTAATGCCACTAGCTGCTAATGCTACTCCACCCAAGTCAACTCAACTGCCAACACAACCTATGCCAAATCCTAATAATAAACCTTGACAATAGAAACAAGTTTATTTAGCTAATCCTAATCAATATCTTGCATACTTTCTCAGTATAAGTAATATTCACTTATGGCCAGGAACAAATTTGCCTATCCCATCTCCTCCATTTATAACTAAATTACCATTTGAGGAGATTGCACAAGATACTACATCTGATCAATCTACAGATCCTAAATAGGTATCTCAATCTGAAAGTATAGGCACTGTTAAAACACCTCCATTTCCTCAAAGATTGTAGGTAGAAGTGACTAGGTAGCATGATGACATAGCTTTTGATCTTACTGATCTATTAAAACATATATGTGTAAAGATTTCACTATTCCAAGATATTAAAATATCACATATATGGTAAATATATTAAGGAGGAATGTATAAAGAAACTTGGATGAAAGAAAAAGGACCCACAAATAGTCCATGTAATGGGACAACTGGCTAATATTGTGTTAGGAAAAGTTATAGTCCCTAAGTCTTTTGACCCAGGTAGTCCTATTGTGAAAGTAGTCATCAATGGAACTCAAATTAAGAATGGCTTGATATATTTACGAGCATCTATAAATTTTATGACCAAGGATTTCATGCAACAACTCAGTATTACTACTCTTAGGTCTACCCTAACAGTCCTGCAACTTGCAGATGGCTCCACTGTCCGACCTGATGGGATGGTTGAGGATATTGTTGTCACACTAGATTCTTGGGAATATCTAGATGATTTTATGATACTATCTCCTAAAGGAACATTGGAGGGATATCCAATCATTTTGGGAAGACCTTTACTTGCTACAACTGATTCATATATAGGGTGTAGATCAGAGGATATGACCATTTCATATGGCACCATAACTAAAACTCTTGCATTTTATTCTCCTGCACAACCACAACTTGGTCAAGAGCAAGTAGTATGGCCAGATGTAGAAGAATAAGTAGAGGAACTTAATTCTATTCAACAACTTATGATGTTGGCTAGGGAACCATTCGTAGAACTCCGGGAAGATGATAAGGTACTCTCTAATATCATAGAAAATCACTATGGTAAAGCTCAACAATTACCTGGTTTGCCAACATGTCCTTTGCATACTCTCCTTCCTTCTACCAGTTCTTTGGATTCTCTTCCAGCCACATATATATTTCATACCTTGTTGCCGCAGGAAATCCAAACCCCTTGTTTACCTACAATATCTAAAATTAAGTCAACTAATCAAGTAGAGGTTGTTTCAAGAAGATACTTGAGTATCAATAGTCAGCTTATATTAGACGAAAGATTGTCCTTGACAAAACTACTCAAGACCCATAAACAGGCCTTTGCATGGGATTATCATGATATGAAGGGATTAGATCCTAAATTATGTACTCATAGGATTTATATCAAATAATATTGTAAGCCAGTTAGACAACCTCAGTGAAGGATTAATCCTGCATTAAGGGAAATAGTCAAGGAAGAATTACAAAAGTCACTTAATGTATGGTTCATTTACCCTATTTTAGACTGTTTATGGGTATCTCCTCTCGTTATAGTCCCTAAGAAAGGAGGTAAATGGAGAGCTTGTGTGGACTATAGGGAGCTCAACACTACTACTAAGAAAGATCATTTCCTACTTCCTTTCATTGATCAGGTATTGGATTCTTTAGTAGGAAAACAATACTTTTCATTTTTGGATGGGTTTAGTGGTTACAATCAAATTAAAATTACTCCAGAAGACCAGGAAAATACAACCTTCACCTACCCTTGGGGAACGTATGCCTATTCAGTTCTTCCATTTGGTCTTTGTAATGCTCCTGCAACCTTTTAGAGGGTTTTCCTCAGTATGTTCTCAGATATTTCCCATGATTGCATGGAAATCTACATGGACGATTTCACTGCTTATGGGGTTACTTTTGAGGAAGCATTCCAAAATCTTGCCAAAGTGTTGCAGCAGTGTGAGGATCATAATTTATCCCTAAATAGTGAAAAATGCTTCATGATGATGCAAGAAGGGATAGTATTGGGGCATCGTATTTCTCAAGTAGGTATTCAATTTGACCCTACCAAAATGGAGGTAATACTCAACCTCTTGTCCCTGCAAAAAAAAAAGGATGTAAGAAGTTTCTTAAGCCATGCAGGGTACTATAGAAGATCTATAAAGGACTTTATCAAGATGGCATGACCTTTATATTCTCTCTTGACAAAGGATGTTGAGTTTGAATGGACACCAACATGTGAAAATGCATTTACTAAACTCAAGGGAGCTTTAAGCCAAGCTCCTATGCTCAAATGACCTGATTGGTCTCTCCCTTTTCACATTCACACAGATGCATAAGATCTTGCAATTGGAGCAGTCTTGGGATAGAAACAAGGAATTTTATAGAATGCAAAAATTTACAGGGACCTGAGCTAAATTATACTATTACAGAAAAGGAAATGTTAGTTATTATCCATGCCTACGACAAGTTTAGACACTACATCACTAGCTATCATAATTTGTGCATATTGATCATGCAGCCATCTGGTACCTTATGAATAAAAGTTCCATTTCTGGCACACTAGCCTGATGGTTATTACTGATGCATAAATTTGACATCACTATCATAGACAAGCTAGGTAAGGCAAATGTAGTGGCAGACTTTCCATCTAGAATTTAGATGAAGGATGATCCTATAGCCATTGATGATTCCTTTCCAGATGAGCATTTATTTTCAATTAATGTGCACACTCCATGGCATGTTGACATAGATAATTACTTAGCTGCTAACAAAATTCCCCCTCATTTCTCACCCAAAGAAAGAAGGTTACTTGTAGAAAAGAGTTTCAAATTTTCATGAACAAATTGCTTATTCTATACAGGACCGAACCAAGTTATGAGATAGTGTGTTCGAGAAGATGAAACTTATGATATTATTCATGCCTATCATGACGAGCCTTGTGGAGGACACTTTGATGCCAAGAGAACAACTATAAAGATCCCGAATACAGGTTATTATTGGCCGACTTTGCACAGAGATGCAACAAAGTATACCAGAAAGTGTGATAGATGTCAGAGAATGGGCAAACCTACTCAGTTTGATGAGATGCCTTCGCATCCATAGGTAGTTGTTACACCATTTGACAAATGGGGGTTAGATTTTTTTGGGCCAATCGATCCACCCTCAAATGGTAGATCATACATTCTTGTGTGTACTGACTATGTTACAAAATGGGTTGAGGTGAAAGCTTTAAAGCATTCCAGAGATAACAAGGTAGCATAATTTTTATATGAGGAGATCTTTACAAGATATGGAGTTCCACGAGAGATTGTGACTAATCAAGGGGCACAATTTACTTCTACGTTGATTACAACTTTGGTCAGTGAATATAATATAAGGCATAGAAAGTCAACCCCCTACCATCCTCAAGCAAATGGACAAGATGAAATCACCAATAGGGAGATTGAATCTATACTAACCAAAACAGTAGCCCTTCATCGTAAGGATTGGTCTAGTAGGTTGTTTGTAGTAGTTTGGGCATATAGGACCACATGGAAAACAACTAGAGATTTTACACTCTTTGAGATGGTGTATGGGAAATTGGCTATGATGCCTATGGAGTTTGAGCATTAAACACTTAGAACAACCATATCCTTGGATACGACTCTCTCTGTAGCTCAACATTATAGGCTCCTGCACCTTAATGACTTAGATGAAATCAGGAAATCTGCCCTATAGCACACAGAAAAAATTCAGAATCAATGCATGAAATGGCATGATAAATATATCAAAGACAAAGCATTCAAACTAGGATATTGGGCCCTTCTATATGACTCCAGGTATAAGGATAATTTGGGAAAATTGCAAATGTGTTGGTTAGGGCCTTATGAGGTGATTGAAATTTTTTCAAATGGTGCAGTACGATTGACCACTATTGATCCTGTAAAATTCAAATTTTTGGAAAATGGTCATCGCTTGCACCTCTATCATAAGCCTCTTTCCAAAGAGGAATTCCTACAGCAATTCACTACTCTGCAAAGAGCCAAGATTCATGCGGAAAAAGAAGGCAGACTTGTTGTCCCACCTTCTTCCTAATTTTTTGCCACATGCTCTTAATAAATACTTTCACATCCCATGGAAGTACCCTTCTTTGCAATAAATATTCTATTTTCATACTCGCCAATCACTCTTTTGTATCATTCCACTTTCACCATTCATTTTCTCCACCTCACTCACCATACATTGCTAATCAACTTCATGCATAATGGATTTCTCCAACTATTGTCATTATGACATGATATCAGGTACGCTCGTGTGTATTTATTTTTTGTTGCATACATTTATTAAACCTTTTTTTTCGTATCATCAAGATATTGTCATAGTATTCTTTTTAGTCATCCTCCGCATGTGTGGACACCTGTTACGTCTTAGGTTGGGGAGGAAAGTATGATGGTGAATTATTCTCATGGATTATTCTTATGTCATCTCAAATAAAGTTTAAATTTAAATCATTTTGGTTCGATGTGACATTATGCACTCTGTTCCTATTGCTATATACCTTCTTTCGCTGCCATTTTTTTTTGCTTGCCTTCGGGTATTTTGAAATTGTAGCTGGGTTATTTGCAAGAAGAACATATTTTATTTTGAGAATTTGTAGAGTTTAGATTAAATTGGGTATATTTTTGCAAGTGGTGAGTTGTGAGTGCTACTGCAACAATGGGTGGTCCACCAGTTCGCCATGAACCTAAAGTGCATGATCTCCTTCTGCAAGACTAGGTTTGTGAACCTGAATTCGGCAATAGTGATTGGTTAGATTATTTTCTGAAGCTAATTGAGTTTAATGAGGATATTGCAAGAGAATTCACTCGTACATTTTTTTATGGGGAAGCTCGGGTGAAAGGGTTGAGAGTTATTGTGATAGAAGAGCAGATTGTAGAGGTAGTAGGGTTACCAACAGACGGGGAAAAATACCTCGAAACCAATGAAGTATGAAGTGCGAGGGCAGAATTCACCCGACAAGCTGACCCACCTTTGGTAATAGATAAGTAGGGGACCTGAAGAGAATCCCTTCCTCCCAAATAGAAAGCAGTATTATTATACATCATGAAATATTTTATTTGTTAAGGGAGATTACCATGCCTGCATTCCCACCATTTTAAGCTCTTGAGTCATCTGCGCCTTGGGAGGAGAATGAATGTTTTGAATGTGTTGTATAATCTTCTTTCCATCAATGCAAATAGAGGCACAAAAAGGTAGGCCTCACTCTGTTACTCACCATTGTTTGATTAAATTGTTGGTTGAAAGGTCTTTAAGAGATATTTCCTAGATGACCTAGGACGAATTTGTAAAAGTTAGAAGGTTTAGAGTAAATAATGTGGGTCTAGTAGAATAGCCCCCATCTCAAGAAGGAGAAAATTTAGGAGGACCTTGTCCTTCCATTGAGCCCTCATCCTCCAAGATGTCACCAATTCAAGATGTTCCTGTAGCAGAGGAACCCTCATTGGAAGAAACCTTGTCAGAAGTAGCAGAAGCCTCAACAGGGGTTCCATCACAAATCCTAATAAAAACTAGGGCCGCTGCACATAGGGAAAAAGGTAAAGAGAAGCAAATTGACATGGAGAAAAAGAAGGAGAAGTGAAAAAGTTTGGATTCAGCCCCTCCTATCACAAAAAAAAGAAGAATTACAAAAGAAGATTCTCCTGCAACCACTGTAGGAGCTATGGAAACACTTGAAGAGTTAGATACAGAAAACCATCCTGCAACCAGCAAAGAAATGCCTCTGAGAAGAAGAGGTAGGCTCCAAAAAAAACCTAAAAATCAAAAGTAGTCAGAGAAGTTGAGTGCCAACATTCTTATTGATTCCCCAGAGCAAGAACCGAGCAATCCTTACGAGGATGTTATTCCTCCATCCTCACATGTGGAGCCACAAGAGGTTCAAGAACCTAAAGAACCTAGTAAAGAAGGAGATAAAGGTGAAAAATTAGGGGAAGAAATCCCTCATGAACAACCACATGAAGGTGTGGGATTAGATGGGCTTGAAAACTTGGCCTCCGTCACTGGGTAGATTGTTGAAGCAGCCTCCGTTGCAGGGCAGATTGTTGAAGCTGAAAGTGGAGCTGGGAAGTCAAAACCTAGAGCAATAGTTGACAAACCACCCTCTTTTCTTACTAGCGATGCTACTACTCTTTCCTTCTATAGAGAATGAGAGTTAGAAAAATCAGAGAGGCAGATACTTATTGATAAACAAAAGAAAGTGATTGAACAAAAAGATGAGGAAATTTCTCAGCTCAAGAATAAGGTGGATATGGTAGTCACTATGATACCATAACTAATGCAGTGTAGAGCGCCACCTCAAGTCTACTCCCTGTATTTGAAAGAGCATCATATTTTTTTTCAGTTGATGCTAATAGTTGGAGACCTAATTCCTTCTTTAGAAATACCTCAGGAATTTTACCATGTCTATCAAACGTCTCCTACAACCATCAAAAATTTGCTTTGTGAGTTCTATTTACATAATTATTCTGTTGCTGATGATGCTAATGGGAATCTCATGCTCTACATTGGGGATATTCAACTGAGGGCTCTTATGTCATGGATTCAAAACAAAATTACTAGGGGAGAACAATTTAGGATACACAGGAAGGAGGAACTTGATCTTCCACTTCCATTGAGAGTTGAATCAAGAGATCCGAGATGAATTTATTATGACTGGCAAAAAATTCTGAATCAACTAGATTATGGGTATAACATTTTACCTCTGAGAGAAGAAGTATTCATAGACTATGAGAAGATGGCTACGGTTGAGGGTCAAGTGGAAATTGGACATTTAGTACAACACTGGAATAGTCTACTTGATGAATTGAAACAGTCTGAGCCGCACTCCTTGTCAAATTATCATGCAACACTAAGATGGGCACCCAAATATATACATTTGGTCAGAACAAAAGGAAGACATTGGTTGCCCCTTAGCTTCTAGCCACCCATTCTTCTATGACCACTGATGGGATGCAGTGATAATGACCCACCTTATGTTGAAGCAACAGAGGGTTCCAAGTGGACACAGTTGGAAAAAATGAAAGGTTTCTATTGGAGCTTGTTTACACCCTCATGAATTTCAGAATTAATGGTAGGATTAGAAAATTTCTTGTTGTTGGAGGACCAACAGGAAGCTAGGTTGGGGGGTAATGATGATTCAAAATAATGGCTCCATTTTGTCAAATTTTATCATAGAACTCTTGCTTTGGTGATATGTTTGGGTAATGTATGGGTCATAGAACTTTCTTGGTTGTTTATTTGGACCTCATTTATTTTAGGCCCAAGGTTATTATCTAAATATATTTATATAGACAATCTATGCAAATTATCTAAATTAATCTTAAAATATGGTTTAATTTATGTTATGTTAACATCAATGGATACACATGCTTTTGTGCATATTAATGCCATGATGCAGGGTAAGCTAAGATGGAAGGATGACTAAGATTGCGGTTAAAAGATACATCAATGTGCCGTTGGATGTAGACCTAGTTAAAGTGGAGAAGAATTGAAGAAGTTCATAACCAATTGACCGCTTCCTCAGCAGGGAGATCTGTGGAGCATTCATGATTGTTCATGAATGAACATAAATCTAGGAAGGAGTTTGCACAATATTTTCTCAGCAGCATGACAATTGTTGTTGTTTTGCATTCATGCACTTACTTCTTCTAATGTAATAAGTCATGCTCACCTATTCCTCTAAGACATGGGTTGATCAGTTAGGAGTTTGTTATAAGTTTTCTTATAAATAAAGGTCTCTATCTCCTCACGGGGGTAAATAGAATGACCATAGAGTTAGTAGTATTCAGTTTTCTGACTTATGCATGTGCAATCAATTTGAAATATATTAAATAATGGTATTCTAAGCTTATTAGTTGTTATCTAAGTTCTGGATATACTCACTCAAGGGGGGCCACTTGGTGAGTATTTCTTGTGTGTTTTTCAGTTAATTTCCATTTTGTTATAGTTGTTGTTTTGGTATTCGGCTGTTCCTGCAACCACTAGAAATAGTTCTTGTGTCTGTTCCTGCAGCCAAAGAAGGGAAAGTAATTCCTATTCACCAACCAAAACGTTTCCATTAGTAGCAGTTGCTTATGTTACTTTAAATTGTGAGTTTTTATGTTTTTGCATATTTGTTTCAGAGAATTTTCTTTTCCAACAGTACGATAGAATGACTGCAATTTGAGCTTAGTGCACGTACAATGTCAGACCATTTCAAGTTTATGTGCCTGGTTGATAAAGTAAATGAACCTTTGCTACAGGAAAGATAGCTTCTCAGTAAGGATGTCCAATCCTTGAGATGAGTTTTTAGAACCTAGTTTCTATTCCAATTGCGAGGACCAACATGTGTCTTAGATGGGAACTTCATTCCTCAAACTAGACGTCATGATCCTCCTATCACAAACAATCAACTTTGACAATAAGATCAGAATGGTTGTTGACTCACTTAGTCCAGTGAGTATTATCTTTTATTGATTTAACTTTGGTCATATTCCTATGCTTCTCAAGGATATCCACAAGTGATTAGAGTGGCGAGGATGGTTCATGGTATTTCATTTTTATTTTTTGTCGGATGTTTTCATGAAGTTTTGGTACAACTATTTTTTAGGTGTCTATGTTGGCATGTTCATTTGGCAAAGATCCTATGCAAACCTATGGTCATGGATCAATATGCTTGTGACTGTCACACATACCTCGACCCTTAACATACAAATGTTTCAAGATGGATGGAAACATTCCTTCTCTGCAAACTATTTGTTAACACACATGGATGACATTATCACCTTAAGTTTCTATGCCTTGGTGCAAAGATATTTGTTTGCCACATAATAAATATCTATGATGTTAAAGTGCACTCATGAAATCTCTTTTCATCACACTAAATTATCTTCTCTTCTCACTAATCTTTCTTCTAGCTAACATTTCTTCTGATAATAATTTTATCAATCAATCAATCATTCTATCTATCAGTTAGTCAATCAATATCATGAAATCTATTCTATTTGATGAATTAAGATTTTCTCATTTTATATCGATCAATCCTTATCTATAATCAAATAATATTATTCACTTCTTTTTAACCCTTCTTCTCTTTCATCCCATTTCCTCTTTATAACATTCTTCTTCTTCTTTTGAGAGATCATTCATCCCTTTCATACATAAACAATCTCTCGAGGGGGTATCCTGGATCCATCCCTTAGTCTACTAGGGCATGATCTTTCAATTTTACTTTGAAACAATGCTCAAATTCACATTGTCTCAAAGAGGGGCAAAATGTAGATAGTGAAAACTGTCCTAGGTCTTTGACAACACTTTTTGCCAATTTTCTTGTCTAAAATTCATTAAATAATTTTATTATTTAATTAGTACTAATATTCTTCTTCTAATAATTAAATATTTTTAAATTATTTAATTATTGTTCTTCTAAACCATTAATTAAACAATCTTCATTATCTAGTTAATGTTTATCATTATCTCTTTCTAATTAGTTAATCTTGATCTTAATTGCCTAATCCTGATTATTCTTCCAAGATTAGATAATTATTTGTAATTATTTAATCCCTTTCTCCAGATTCTCTAATTAAATAACTTTTTAATTTAAAAATAACCATGTGTGGGTAAAATAAATATTTTTTAATTACTTATTTATGAGCCCACCTAACTCACTAACTTTCTATCGATATATTGCTATTTTTTGTCAGATTGTTCTCTAGGTATATTTTATTCAGTATTTTGTGTTTTCACTTCATGGCTGATTCCTAGTTGGTCATTCTAGCTCTTGTAATCTTTCTATTTGTAGTGGATGGCTTTCCTTAGGCTATTGTACATGTATTTACAACACTTTTCCCTATTTGGGCATTTTGATCATCCTTTTCATTCACTTTTTTCTCTTATAGACACACTAAGATAAAGTGCCACTCTTGTGTATGGTTTTTGGAGATTTTACACATTTTGTTGTGCCTTATTTTATACATGCATTGTATTATAAAGTTTCATGGGGGTTGTGTAGTGCCTTTTGTTTTTCCATCACACTTTGTTTAGTGAATGCCCCTCCATGACAACATTGTATCCTAGTGATTCATGTCCCATGCATGTGTGCATTGGTTGCATACCCTTTTTTAGTTGCAGATACTTTCTTGAGAACATTCAAACTCTCATCTAAACACTTCATTGTGACACGGTTTCAATAAA
This sequence comes from Cryptomeria japonica, assembly GCF_030272615.1. NCBI lineage: Eukaryota > Viridiplantae > Streptophyta > Pinopsida > Cupressales > Cupressaceae > Cryptomeria > Cryptomeria japonica. The sequence goes on from NC_081413.1 coordinate 360,519,524, forward strand.
CTTGTCATGCCTCTCCCTTGTCAACATTATGGGGAAGTTACTAATATTGGTGCTAATGCTTCCTTCATTTCACTTTGGAGTTAAACACTCTTGCATTATGTTTTATGCTTTGGAGTTAGACACTCTTGCATTCCATTTTTGTGGAGGAAACCCATATTGTATTGATTAGAGTTCTTCAAACTATTGGCATTTGTATTTTTTATTAGCAATTATCTCTTGCATGGTTGAGTAGTGTCATTGAGATCACTCATGCAGATTCATGTCCCAGCTATATGTTGGCATATGGACACTCCAATGAGACATTGTGTGTGATTGAAGGTTTTGTCATTGATGGCAACCTTGCAATCCTATGGCACCGGCAAGACATTATACCGGCAAAGCATTACACAGGCAACCTTGCAATCCTATGGCACTGGCAAGACATTATACCGACAAAACATTATTCAAGCAAGACAGTGCACCGACACAGAAGAAAATATGTATACCGACACAGAGGCCGACATGATTTTTGATATGTAATATTTTGTTTATTATTGTAAGCCGACTTGGCAAATTATAAAATGACTCTTGTATATAAAAGAGATCATTGTAGTCATTTGTAGGATAAGGATAGGAAGCATAAAGAAAATTATAAGGAAGACCTAATGTGTGAATTGTAGGTCAAGGGTATATGTAAAGAACAGAGCAAGAACCGGTACTAAATCTGGCATTGAAGATGCTATTGTAAAGCAGTACAGATCATTGGATTTGCATAATCCTCATTGTAAGTCAGTGTGACTTCTTATTGAGCAGTGTGCTCTAAGCAGTTGACCTTCCTGCATGTGTAGGCCCCTATTGTAAGTAATATTCTCTTATTGGCCAATAAGTGAATATTGTGGGTCACAAATCCCACCGAGGTTTTTCCCACACCACGTTTCCTCGTTAAACATCTTGTGTTATGGTGTTCTTTTCATGTGGATGTTTTTGATTCTGTTATTTACATTAATTATTGCATACCGGTATACTGTTACTTTATGTTCTGCATATTCAGTTTTAAGAAAATCTCATTACTGGTCAGATACTGATTCAACCCCCCCTCTCAGTATATGTGGGAACCCTAACAATTGGTATAAGATCCCGGTCCTCTATTTTTAGAAGCCTAACAACTTGAGGAAGATCTTGACACCGGTAAAGATGGAAAATCTGATGAAGCAACTTGGGAGCTCTTACTGACTATGATGCAGAGAAGTTGAAAAATATCAAATTAGAAGATGATTTAAAAGCAGCTCAGGACATTATTCAGGCACTTCAAGAAAATCTTACTGTTACAAGAAATAAGAGAAGAGAACTTTGTGAAAAATTGCAAAACGAGAATGATGAAAAGGAATCACTAAATGATATGATAAGCAAATTGAAACAAGAGATCATGACAACAAAAAATGAAATGCAGGATATGACTATGAGATTTTGCAAAAAGATTGAGGACAGAAAGAAGAATGAAGAAGAATTGACCAGAAGACTAAGTGATGCAGCAAATGAGAACACAAGACTTAGCTATGAAAATGACATGTTGAAAATAGATCTGATGCATACTCAGAATGACTCGAATGAACTAATGAGACAAAAAGAAATCTTGGAAAGGGAATTGGAAATTGCAAATCAACACAAAGAAAAATTCAAGAAAAGATCAGAAGAACTTGGTACCTTATTGAAGAATCAAAAACCCAAAGGTGACACTTCTGGAATTGGATTTGAAGTTGGAGAAAGCTCCGGTACTGCAAATACCCAGGATCACAGCAAACCGGTAAGACCTTCTAATACTTACAAATTGAATGGAAAATTCTTTAACTGTAACAAATATGGTCATAGGGCAAATGAATGTAGATCTAGGAATTATCAGAATATCAATCCTCCCACCGGTCAATGCTCCAAATGCAACAAAATTGGTCATAACTCTGAAAACTGTAGAATGAATGTAAGATATTATGTATGTGAAAGATTTGGTCATTTGTCAAATAAATGCAGGACACAAACCGGCATAGGTTATGGGAAAGTTATTCAGAAAAATAATGTAACTTGTTATGCATGTAACAATATTGGTCATATTGCTAAATTTTGTAGAAGTAAAGGTACACCGGTAGATAACAAAAGTACTAGTTTGAAAGGTTAAGAAAAGGTTGAAGAGGTTAAGCAAGAATTCTCAAAGCAATGGATTAGAAAAGGTGATCTAAATATTAGGGATACTTCTCCACCGATAGAACCAACAAATGCTCCACCGACAGGACAATGTGATGCTCCACCAATAGGACAGAGTAATGCTCCACCGGCAGGATGTTCTTCATGAAATTGAAGAAAATTATCTTGAGGGTTTGGCAATCTAATGACACATGTGCTATTATTCCCTCGGTTAGAGAAAAGAAGTTGAAAATCATTCATTACCGACAAATAAAGTTGAGCTAATACATTACCGACAAGCAATTAATGTGGTAGGTAGCAGAAAAGACTTTATAAAATAAGGTTTTTGGCTCCATTTCATTTCACTGTGAATTCAAACTTTCAGAGAGTGTGAAGATTTCCGAGCTAAGGCATTCTGAGCAAAGAGGCAAAGCACTTCAGCAATCAATCCATCCAAAGGCAGAAAAAGGTTTTTATCATCATGGCATCCTCCTCTGCACCTAAATTCATAGCAAACCCTACAGTATTCAAAGTTATAAAATGACCTAGGCTCGTGTTTCAGCTAGTTCCCGAGGTAGCTAAGAAAGATGACAACACAAGTGCTTTTTCAAAAATTCCAAAAGGTGTTGTTTATGCAGAAGACCCTAGAATGTATATTCATTGCAACATAGAGGAATTAGGTGATGAAGAAATTAAAAACATGTATAAGTATGTCATATGTGACAATTCCGAAAATGTGAAACCTGAGCATAAAATTGTTGAAACCCTAGGATTCACTGAAATCCTTTGCATTCCTGAATTTCCCAAGGAAGTGGTTAGGATAGTTCTGAGCAGGGTACATGGTTCATTCTTTTTGCTTGACTCAGTGCATAAAATTACAAAGGAAGCTATGAAAGTAGTAACAGGGTTACCCTCCACCAGTAGCAGACCTGACAAAACCAAGAAGGTCTCCAATGACTTAGTAACAAACTTAACTGGTGCAACATCCGACGAGAGATCATTGAGGGTTAATGATGTGACTGATACAAATGTTAGATTTGTTAGCATGATTTTAGGTTACAAAGCAACTCATGCTAATAGGCTTAACTCAGTTTCCAGTTTATGCATAAAGAGTGCTTATGACATGGTTAAGGACAATGTAAAAATTGATATCTGTGAATGGTTAAAGGATGAGTTAATTGACAATTTAGCAAAAATCAAGAAGGATAAGAAAGGAACCTTTAGATTTGGAAATTTACTTGTATTCTTAATGCTACATATAACCAAATAGGCTCCCAGTATAGGCAACAAGGATTTTGGATTTGACATACCGGTAGGAAAACAATTATCTAACTTATTCAACAACATGGGTGAAAACAGAGAAAAGAATATCAATGAGTATTTTCAAGCACTAAAGGTCAGAATGAATAAAAGAATCAGACTATCACAGGAAATTGTCAACAAATACAAGGATGATATATGTTTTTTAATAAAAAAGGATGAGATCTGGATGGAAGCAGTCATCCCAAGGACAATCTGGGTAACAGAGATGGGTTATGAAATAGATGACCACATAGTGGAAACTTATGCCAAAGCACTTCTGGAAGCCCCCAATGAACCAAAGGAAGAAGTATTTGGTAGTGCTGAGACCATAGAAAGTCAAATTCAATCTAAGAAGAGAGTGAAAAAGGTTGAGGCATTTGTGAGAAAAGGATCCAGACAAGCAAAAGCCATAAAGGAAGATGTATTAAAGAAAACCAACATAACTGAAGATAGTTGGCAGCCCAACAACCTGAAACTCATCTATCACCGGTAGGTACTTCCTCAGAAGGAGATATGCCAACAACTTTCAAAAGAGTTGTCAGCAAAAGAGACCCCTCACCGGCAACCACTCCTTCACCTAGAAGGACAAGATAGAAGCAACAAGCCGTGAGATCTCTGATCAAGAAAGTCACACCTAAGAAGAAGCTGACCCCCAAAAAGAAGAAGAAGACAAACACTGACTTGGCCCCTCTTGACATATTACTGAATGAGATCACAAAGGAAGGTAAATTAAAAAACATAGAGAAAATATATGGCACTTTAACAGATGATGAGAAAGGACAAGTTGAGGAGAGTGTTATATTACACATGGACATGTATAAAATGTTTTTGATGCAAGTCCTAAATGAAATTCCTGATGATCTATACAAAAGACTTGAGGCCAGAAGGAAAGGAATAATTGAGTTGGATAAGAAAATTAAAATAGAAAAATTACTTGCAGTATACCCGGTTAACTCACCTAAGGAAATTGATGATCTGATAGCTTAGGCCAACCGGACAGTTTTTTCCACTGCACACTGGCAAATTTCACTAATGGCAGGTAGAGTTACATAAGTTTCAAAGGAAACAGAAAATGGTTGGGATATATTCTTGGTTGAAAAAGAAAAACAAGAAGAATATAGGAATCCCAAGCCCATTCTGGTATATCAGAAGGACAAAGGGAAAGGTAAAGTTGGTGGACCACCAAGTATCAAGATTAGAGACAACTTACCCCCACCTCCTTTAAATACTCCACTGGTAAAAACAACAACTACAGAAGATCAATCGACAGCTGAGAGTATGGATACAGAGGATAATAATCCTAATCTTGAAGTCCTATATACTGTGAATGTTGATACTCAGAAGATCAACATAGTGGTAGATAAGGATACACCAGATAAATCAGGTATAGCCAAAGAGCCTCCGGCAACAGGAAACACAGAGCAACCGACAGCAGATACAGAGAAAAAGATGGAGTCTGGAACACAAACAGAGAAACCAACAGAGCTAAAGGCTCCATAAAAGATGCCACTGGTAAGAAATGAACCAGGAAAACTAGTGCTTAAAGAAATGCAGACACAAAGAGACCTACCAGAGGTTAATACAAGCTTGGTCACTTCCACCGGTACTTAGTTTGTTGGGTCACCATCAAATGCGACTGAGGTATTACTTGAATCTATCAAGAAAATAACTGATTATAGCTCACAAGCTTATAAAGCAATAGATGATTCAATTCCATTTTTGAAATCAATAGCTCCTAATTGTAATATAAACAATAAAGATTCTTTAGGCCAGTTGGATACACTTTGTAAATATATTTTTGGAAATTTTGAGCAAACAAAGGTAGAAACTATAAAGGAAATTGTAGAAAAAGAGAAATAGAAATTCTTTGAGGAAGGAATAAAGAAGTGTAACAGGGAATTTGACACACTTCTACCGGAACTATGTAATTTATTGAAAGAGTACAAAACTCTGTACAAAGACACCTGTAAGACAAACTTTTTGACCATAGATGTAGACAAAAAGATGAGCAAGGTATAGGAAGAGATCAATAAACTTGCAGATAATTTTTTTAACTCATCCGATACATTATCAATTTTTGAGGAAAAGATAACAAATTTTGAGGAAGAATTGCTCAAATTAGAAAGAGAGAAAGAGAAAATAATAAACAAGGCAAAATTCTTGAGATCTAAACTAAGTCCAAGATTGGACTATTTAGCATCTCTGTGGAAGGAAATCTCAGAGGCACTAACACAAGGAAGCAAAACACTGACAGAGCACTTGCAGCATCTCACCGGTACAGTATACAGAACTGAGACAACAATAAAAGACAGTAAGAAGTTTATGGATGGTATAAACTTAATTTTGGGAGATATTCTTCAGATAATAACTACCCAACTACAAGGTTGAGGTTATGGATTGGTACAACTACAAAATCTACTAACCTTTGTCATTGATGCCAAAGGGGGAGTAGTAGGATGCGAAAATTCAAAACACAGGGATCACATGCTCAGGGGGAGCTCTCACATTTTTGGTAACATTTTTGGTCTACACATTTTTTGGATATCTTTTGAACTTTCTCATGAGTGTTGTCATCAATGCCAAAGGGGGAGATTGTTGGCATATGGACACTCCAATGAGACATTGTGTGTGATTGAAGGTTTTGTCATTGATGGCAACCTTGCAATCCTATGGCACTGGCAAGACATTATACCGACAAATCATTACACAGACAACCTTGCAATCCTATGGCACCGACAAGACATTATACCGACAAAACATTATTCAAGCAAGATAGTGCACTGACACAGAAGAAAATATGTATACCGACACAGAGGCTGACAGGATTTTTGATATGTAATATTTTGTTTATTATTGTAAGCCGACTTGGCAAATTGTAAAATGACTCTTGTATATAAAAGAGATCATTGTAGTCATTTGTAGGATAAGGATAGGAAGCATAAAGAAAATTATAAGGCAGACCTAATGTGTGAATTGTAGGTCAAGGGTATATGTAAAGAACAAAGCAAGAACCGGTACTGAATTTGGCATTGAAGATGCTATTGTAAAGTAGTACAGATCATTAAATTTGCATAATCCTCATTGTAAGTCAGTGTGACTTTTTATTGAGCAATGTGCTCTAGGCAGTTGGCCTTCCTACATGTGCAGGCCCCTATTGTAAGTAATATTCTCTTATTGGCCAGTAAGTGAATATTGTGGGTCACAAATCCCACTGAGGTTTTTCCCACACTGGGTTTCCTCGTTAAACATCTTGTGTTATGGTGTTCTTTTCATGTGGATGTTTTTGATTCTGTTATTTACATTAATTATTGCATACCGGTATACTGTTACTTTATGTTCTGCATATTCAGTTTTAAGAAAATCTCATTACTGGTCAGATAATGATTCACCCCCCCCCTCTCAGTATCTGTGGGAACCCTAACACTATATCTTTGTCTGACATATTTTTTTCATTGTTGCCATCTAATTGTTTGGGTAGTGTCATTGCAGACACTCATGTAGATTTTTGTCTTCTTGATCTTGATCATCATCTTTGTTTTAGAGGAGGTTCTTCATGCAACATTATAATACTTATCATTCGATAGTTGTTTGCAACTTCTTTGTGCTTCAAGGATATTCTTCATGTTCTTATTCATTTAGGAAATTTTCTTGGAGGCTTCTTAGTCCTTCATTCCTTTTTTAGAAACTCATGTTTTTTTTTCATGTATTACATCTCTTTCTTTTGGATAGGGGTTTTTTCCCATGTGATTTCTCTCATTTTCTCCATATAGAGAGAATTCACTAGTTTGTACATGGGTACCTAGTTAGACATTTTGTCTTGGGACCCATTTTTGCATTTAGGCATTTAGTTTTTTTATACACCCCAAGTTTCACTTAAGGGAAGGTGTTAGATCATATTTTGCTATTAGTTTTTTTTATAGAACTAGTTATGCTTTTTGGCTTATGTTCACTTAGGTGTGCTTGCTTCTAATTTAGCTTGTGTGCATCTAGTTTAGCTAGAGTTGAGCTTTATTTAGCTCCTCATGCTTTCACTTTAGTTCTCCTAAATATAGTATAGTGTTTTCTTTATAAGAACCTCATTGTACGATTGTAATTAATTATGTATTCTTTCTTTTTGAGTAATATAGCATTCTTTTGTGTTGCTCTCGTTTGTGAAAGATGTTTTCATTTTCTATTTGATCTTGCAGGCTTGTGTTGCAATCTTTCATGTTGTAAAATTCAACATGTTTGTTGGTTCCTAATAATGTCCTAGTAATTAAGACACATTCACTTGACTAAAGGTTCAATTCTCTGCATCACTTGGTTACTAATTCATTAATAGAAGCACATTCACTTGTCAACCCAGGAGCATATACTTGAAACACGTCTGCCCTATATGTGCACTAAGAAGCTCATAAGGAACACTAACTTTAACTTAAAGCAATTGCATAAGTAATTAACAGAACACATTGAATTCTAGTTTTATCTCTATTGATATAAATCTAACCTACCACATATGAAACTTATAATTTCATGCAGAAAATAAACTAACCAATTGGTGATCTTAAACTCTGCTTTCCTTTGGCTGCAGGAACAGACATAGAATGGAGTTTCTGTGGCTACATGATAGCCAATTGAAATATTTTAACCAACAACTATAAGCTTGATAATGAACTTACTCAGTTGAGAATGAAATTAAATGGACGTGGATGCTCCCCAAGTGGGCCCCTTTTGATGAGCTTCCAAAATCTCAACCAAATCTAAAAGTTACATGAACACCATAAACACATCAATACTCTTGACAACAAAATGGCAGAACTGAAATTTATTTATTATTCGGACTATAAAAATAAAGTGCACTTAATACTCAAAAAAGAAAAAATTGTATTACATACTCCATCCTTAACCGATGGATTTATAAGAGATTCTACAACTAACTTACTACACAGCCGATCCACTCCCAACAAACTAGGAGAACGACATTTATTAGAAATAAAATAATAGAAAGATGAATCATTCTAGGACTCAGTCTCATGCATAAATATAGGCTAGGGTTCCTTTTAGATTTCCTCGACAATCCGACACATGTTCAGAAACAAATAACTGTATCAACCACAACTAGGAGCTCTATTACAACCATCAATTATTGGCTTGACCGGTTCAATAGTCTTATTTGATTATGATTGCAATTCTTTGAAACAACAACAAATGTCCTTTGTTGACTTAGTCCCTCCTCTAGCTCCATACACAGAACTTAACACACACAACATATATTTTTATAATACTACCTTTAATCAACATTCAATCAAGCATTTCCTTATCATTAATATAAATTTCATGTCATTTATAAGGTTGTTCAACAGATAATAAAGTTCATAAATTAAACATAAAAGCTCATATCTATCACAATCATAATGTATGAGTCATAAAATGACAAATCTAACTTAATATAAGGTTCATATAAAATTACCAAAAAGGTGACTCATCAACGGTATCAAAGCTTTCAAATTTCAACACTCTCCACTCAACTCTTCCATCTCCTTTCACTTATCTCTTCCACTTTCTAATTTCCCTCCCACTTATCTCTTCCACATGCTAATTTTTCCTCTCACTTAACTCTTCCTTTTCTATTTTCTTTTCCACTTAACTCTTTATTTACTCCACTTGCAAATGGTAGTTTTGTGTTGAAAAAAATAGTTTCTCTATTTATTTTTAGTTAACTCATCCTTTCTTCCAATTCTAAATGGAAAGTTTGAGTGTCATTCTATCATGACTCTTGATTTTCGAAAATCAAAATCAATCTTAGTCATTGAGAAAAATCCAAATCTTCTATTTAAACCAATCAAATCATCATTTTTGATAACCACGCTTTGAATCACACCTTCAATATCTTCTCATTGTAATCACATCACACTTTCAAATTTGCTTCATGCACACATAATTTTTTAGAGCTATTATATAAGAAGATTAGGAAGAACAAAGGAGAGTTTCAAATTTGATGATTGGTATAATTTATTTTAATTTAATTATTTATGCATTATGAATTTGTTCTTCATTGATTTAGTAGGCTTATTTTGGATTGGGTGCTCTAATGTTCTTTGTAGTTATTTCCCACTCTCTCTCTCTCTCTCTCTCTTCTCTTAATTTCTATATGTCCCTCTCTTTTATACTCTCTTCATCTCAATATATCCCTATTTTAAATGAGAATTAAAATTTTTAAACATAAATCAACAAACATTTGAGATTACATAAAGGAGTTAAGTTGTGTACAATGCAATATTTTAACCATGTGTTCTTCATGAGACATTACATGATAAATCATTAAAGTAACAAGGATAGTCAAATGCTTTTACAAGAAGCTAATTGTATCTACCATAAATACCTATGAAAACTTAGAATTACAACATCTAACATGTCATTTGTATAATGGTGAGCATTTCCACCAATTCTAAATATAAGCTTAAATAATTATACAAGTATACAATAATAATAATAATTAAATAATTTTAAATATTATGAAAGAATAACCACCATTAAAATTGGAAAATTTTTGCCTGACAAAAGAGAAGTCCCGAAGTATGACAATTTTGGGGTTATGATGCTAGATTCTTGCTCTACAACTCGACGATGGTGGCCTTGCTCTTGATGATGATGGTATGGAGTCTATTTTTTTTGGTAAAATCAATTTAGCAGTTGGTTTCACTATGCAATGCCAACTCCTCATGTTTTGGTGCGGAGTTCACCTCACTCACCACATTTTCTCTCTGGCCCTGTTCTTCATGATTACTTATGTGGGCCTATAATATGTTTTTATCTAGAGGGCTTTTGGAGATAATTGTATAAATCTCTTGCCCCCCCTAGTTTTTAGTCTTACAAAACAAAGTGCATAGGTGATGTAATATTTATTTTATGACTTTATTAAGGCTGATATGTTGTATTTTGGGCCCTTAACCAGAGGTTTTTCTTACTGGCTCTTTCCTCCCAAGTTGCCCTTTGAACTCATTTTTGTACTCTTATTTAAAATTAATATATTAGTGGTTCACCACCTTTTCCAAAATAATAATAATAATAATTAAATCTCAGCTCCTAATACACATGTAAGACCTTGCATTACTTGACTTTCGAAATATCTCACTACCAATCATCAATATTTACATTCTCCCCTATTATTATAAAGGGGTATATTAATTCTAGCTTCCAATTTAGGGGGATTTTTTGGGGGAGAATTATCGATGTATTAGAAATGATAACATGAGTTATACCATGTGGTCAAGATGCATTAATGTTGTTGCTTCTAAATCGAGGTTCACGTGCTCACCTCCTCCGTACTCTAGTTACAATGGCGTGCTAGAAGATCAATCCCCTACTATTGGAGGGTATCAAATTTCTATGAGGTTGGCAAAGGGTATCTTCTTTTTTATCTTTAAATATTTTATCAATCTTTATTTTACTGTATCTCATTTAAGGAATGAGGTTTCTTCACAACACTATTGCATCTCAAGGATGAATGTAAGATCTCAACATAATATACACAAAGTAAATTATTTGTTTCAAAAGTATTTATAATAATTAACATAAAAGAGAGAAGGTGGTGCCCATCTCCATGTTGTACACACTACATTATATCACTATTCAAAGATAATTGTATATTTATTGTTGCTTCATTATAGATATGTTATAGATATAAGTCTATTCTAAAGGTCAGTTATAGTTTAATAATAGGCCAAGGTTCAAGTGAACAACAAATAACTGGTCAAGGCTTATGACTGAGTGGACTTGTCATTCCTCATGGAGGTTCTCTTGGCTTTTGGCTTCTCTAATAGATGTGTGGACCTCTTCAAGAAGCTTCTCTCCTCCGCCTCCTTTGTTGTTATTGTTAACAGCTCCCCCTCCCCTTTTTTTTAAAGCCTCCAGAGGTTTGAGGCAAGGAGATCCCATCTCCTCTATTCTCTTCATCATTGTGGCTGAATGCTTTGGAAGGTACATGGAAAGTATGGTGACTAGAGGTATCTTTAAAGGTCTCCAACCCTCTTCTACTGATCACACTTGCTCCCACCAGAAATTTGTGGATGATACCATCATTATGGGGGATTCCTGTATTTCGGAAGCTAGAATCCTGAAGGACACCCTGTGTAAGTTTGTGTCTACTTCTGGCTAGCTTATTAACTAGGATAAAAGTGAAGTGTTTTTCATCAACACTCCTAAGAGAAGAGAACATAGAATTAGCAGAATTCTGGAATGTCAGATTGTTGTTCTTCTTGCTACCTACCTTGGCCTCCCCCTGGGCATCTCTCCCCATGATTATTTTTGGAGTTCTTTGCTAGATAAATTTCAAAGAAAGGTTGTTGGTTGGAAAGGTTCTCTCTTAAGTCGGGTTAGAAAGTTACAACTTCTTAAAGCATCCCTTCAAAGAATTCCTATTTATGCTCTTAGTCTCTTCAGAATCCTTGTTAAGTTTGCTGATGCTATTGAAAAAATCCAAAATAAAATTCTTTGGTCTGGGGTTGAGGAAAAGAAGAGAATGGCTTTAGTGGCTTGGGACAAGGTTTGTAGATCGAAAAGCAAGGGTGGTTTGGGTTTGAGGAGAATCAGGACTCTTAATGAAGCTCTTTTTTCCAAATAGATATGGAGATTGTTCCACTTTGACAGTGAGTGGTGTGAAATTTGGAGAAGTAAGTATCCTCTCTTGTCTTCATCTCTTTTCTCTTTCATCAACTCCGATTTCAGCACCAATGGCTCTCACATTTGGAACCATGCTTCAAAGTGTAAAGACAACATAGATAAAGGGGTTTAATGGAGAGTTGGTAATGGTAGGAAAGTCAGATTTTGGGAAGATCCTTGGTTGCTTGATAAGCCTTTTCTGGAAATCCTTGATCAGGCCCCTTTTGCTGCCCCTTGTAAAAGAGTTTTTGGTTCCTTGGTTGAGGGGCACTGGATAGGTGATAAATGGCAAAATATTGAAGGTATACACCCTGGCCTCATCAATCTCAAGAAACACTTGTTTTCTGCTTGGCTAAATAATAAAGAAGATATTCTTATTTGGAAACTTGAGCCCAAAGGCAACCTTACTATTTCTTGCATGTTGGAAAATACACACTCCAATGAGAAATTGTAAGTGATTGAAATTATTGTCATTGATGGCAACCTTACAATCCTATGGCACCGGTAGACACCATCACTGACACACTCTACACTGACAGATAGTTCACCGGTAGCGACCAAGATGACTACCAACACCCTAAGCCGATAGGATTTTGTTTATTGTATAATGTATTTAATTGTAATATATTTTTGTAAGCCGACATTGCATATTGTAAATAAGACTCATATAAGTATGAGATCTTGTAGGATCATTTAGGATATGTGGATATGGTTAGATTATTGCAGAAGTATTATGCGAATATTAAGGCAGATTTTGGAGTAAGGTTTATGGTTATTTTGTGAGCTTAAACCGGTATTGAACCTGGCATAGTAGATGCTGAACCAAAGAAGTACATGATATTGGATTTGCATAATCCATTTTTGTAAGTCAATGAGACTTCTGTTTTGTATTTAAGCAGTGAGCTTTAGGCAGTTGGCCTTCCTGCATGTGCAGGCCCCTATTGTAAGAAATATTCATTTATTGGCCAGTGAGTGAATATTGTGGGTCACAAATCCCACCGAGGTTTTTCCCACACCATCTTTCCTCATTAAAAATATTGTGTTATGGTGTGGTTTCTATGTTGTGGTTATTATTCTTATTTACTGCATTAATTCCAGTTTACCAATACACTGTTTTGGAATGTAATTTGTTTAATAAGATTAGAAAATCTGTAAACTGGCAAGCTACTGATTCACCCTCCCCTCTTAGTATCTTTGGGAATCCTAAAATTGGTATCAGAGCCTGGTCCTCTATTTTCAAAAGCCTAATAGCTTGAGGAAGATTCTGACATTGGTACAGATGGAAAACCTGAGAAAGCAATTGGAAACAGCTCTTGCAGATTATGATGCAGAAAAGGTGAAAAATATGAAACTTGAAGATGATCTGAAGGCTGCAAAGGAAATCATTCAAGGACTTCAAGAAAATCTCACCATTGCTAGGAACAAAAGAAGAGAACTTCATGAGAAGATATAGAGTGATGATGATGAAAAAGAAACTCTTAATGATCTTGTGAGAAAGATGAAGCAATAAAATATGACCTTGAGGAATGAGATGCAAGATATGACTATGAGGTTTTGTAAAGACATTGAAGACCAAAAGAAGAATGAAGAGGATTTGGCTAGGAGAATCAATGATGCTGCAAATGAAAATCTAAGAATCAGTCATGCAAATGATATGTTGAAGACAAATCTGATTCACTTGGAACATGATAAAATTGAACTCATGAGACAGAAAGATTTCTTAGAAAATGAGTTGGCTACTGCAAATCAACATAAGGAGAAATTCAAAAAAAGTTCAGAAGAACTTGATGACATGCTGAAAAATCAGATACCTAATGGAGATACTAATGGTCTTGGCTTTGAAGTTGGTGAAAGCTCTGGTACTGCAAACAATCATGATCACAACAAACCAATAAGACAACCTAATGCCTACAAATTTAATGGGAAATGCTTTAACTATAACAAGTATGGTCATAGAGAAAATCAGTGTAGATCTAGAAACTATCAAAACACCAATGCACCCACTGGTCAATGTTCTAAATGCAACAAAATTGGTCATAATTCAAAAAACTACAGAATGAATGTAAGATGTTATGTTTGTGGAAGATTTGGACACTTATCTAATCAATGCAGAACACATACCGACGTAGGATATGGAAAAGCTATTCAGAAAAATAATGTGACTTGTTATGCTTGTAACAAGATTGGACATATTGAATTTTTTTGTAGAAGTAAGGCACCATCGACAAATAACAAAGGACCTAGTTTGAAAGGTAAAGAGAAGGTTGAAGAAGTAAAGCAAGAATTTTCAAAACAATGGATTAGAAAGTTAGATCAAAATGCTAATGAAGCTATTCCTTCACTGGTAGAACAAAGTACCACTCCACCAGTAGGAGATTCTTCATCCAACTGAAAAGAAATCTTTTGGGGGTATGGCAACAAATTGAAAAACATGCTAGTTTACCCTCGGTTGATGGTGAGAAGTTGAATTACTTCTTTACTGACAAATGTGTTAAGTCTCACTTAACCGGCATGCATTTAATGTGGTAGTTGAAGGAAATGACATTATAAAGAAAGTGTTTTTCACTCTTTTTCATTCACCGAGCATTCAAATTTCCTCAGAGCATGAAAAAACCCGAGTGAAGGCATCCACAACGAGAAGTGAAGCAAATCATTCAAGCATTCAAACTTAAAGGTAGGTTAAGGTATTTATACAATGGCTTCCTCCTCTGCACCTGAATTCATTGCAAACCCTACAGTAATTAAAGTGATTAAACACCCTAGGCCCATATTTAAAATCATTCCTGAAGTAGCGAAGAAGGGTGATACCCTAGGAGCATTTTCTAAAATACCCAAAGGAGTTATATATGCCGAGGATCCTAGGATTTGCATACATTGTCATATTGAAGAACTAGGTGCTGATGAGATTATGAACTTGTATATGATATTAATATGTGATGAAAATGGTAATGTAAAAATGGAACACAAGATAGTTGAAACCCTAGGTTTTGTGGAGATACTTAGCATTCCTGATTTTCCCAAAGAGGTTATAAGGATTGTATTGAGTAGAGTTCATGGGGAGTTCTTTTGGCTAGATTCCATTCATAAGATAACAAAAGAAGCAGTTAGGGTAGTGATAGGCTTACCTTCCACCAGTAGCAGGCCTGACAAGACTAAAAAGGTTCCAAATGATATTGTAATGACCCTAACCAGTGCAACCTATGACAAGAGATCCTTAAGAGTCAATGATGTAAATGATATCAATGTAAGATTCATTACCATGATTCTTGGATACAAAGCTACACATGCCAATAGATTAAACTTTGTTTCTAGTTTATGTATCAAGAGTGCTTATGACTTAGTAAACAATAATGCAAATATTGACATATGTGAATGGTTAAAAGATGAGCTAATAGACAATCTGAAGAAAATTAAGGGTGACAAGAAAGGAACATTCAGATTTGGTAACTTACTTGTATGTCTATTGTTGTATATCACCAAGGAAGTTCCTGGTATTGGTAGAAAGGATTTTGGATTTGACATACTGGAAGGAAAACAACTTTTGGATATTCTTAATAACATGGGAGATGACAGGGAGAAGAACATAATTGAACACTTTCAGACACTAAAGGCTAGAATGAAAAATAGGGAAAGACTATGTCAATCCATAGTTGATAAATATCAAAAGGAGATATGTTTTGTTATAAAGAAGGATAAAATTTGGATGGAGGTAGTGGTTCCAAGGACATTTTGGGTTATAGAGATGGGTTATGAGGCAAATGAGAACATAATAGAAACATATGCAAAAGCCCTCCTAGAAGCCCCTAAAGAACCAACAAAAGAAGTATTTGGAAATGCAGAAACCATTGAAAGCAAAGTTCAATCACAAAAATGAATAAAGAAAATAGAAAAAATAATCAGAAAGGCAACTAGATAGGTAAAAGAAATCAAGGAAGATATATTGAATAAAACTGGTATTAAGGAAAGTGAATTGGAAGGGTTACAACCTGAAGCACATATTTCACCAGTTGCTACCTCCTCTGATAGTGAAATACCGGCAAAATTCAAAACGGTAGAAAGAAAAAGAAAACCTTCACCAATACCCTCACCTGCTCCCAAGAGAACAAGACATAAACAACAGGTAGTAAGGCCTTTGGTAAGGAAAATGACCCCAAGGAAGAAAAAGGAAAAACAAGTTGTCCCTCCCTTAGACAACCTTTTGAATAAAATAACTAAAGATGGTAACATGTCTAATGTTAGCAAGTTGTATAATACTTTTAGCAATGAAGAAAAGGAAAGTATAGAAAACAGTGTTATTTTACACTTAGATATTTACAAGAAATTATTGATAGAAGTTGTAGATGATCTACCTAGTGACTTGTACAGAAGGTTAGATGCAAAAAGGTTAGCAATTGTTGAACTGGACAAGAAGATAAAGATAGAGAAATTACTTGTAGTTCACCCAATAAGATCATCAGAAGAGATTGATGAACTGATAAGTGAAGCAAACAGGACTGTATTTTCCACCGGTCACCGACATGTAGCATTAATGGTTGGCAGAGTAAAAGAGATATCAAATGACCAAAGAATTTCAAAGTCTATCAAAAGGACAAGGATAAAGGTAAAGGTAAGGTAGGTGGTCCTTCGAGCATAAAAGTAATAGATAACTTGCCCCCACCTCCTTCTGATACTCCACCAGTTGTAAATGTTGATACACCACCGGTAACAGATAATGTTGAGAGTATGGAGACAACACATGAAGACACCAATCCTGATTTAGAGGTGTTGTATACCATGAATATTGACACACAAGAAGTCAACATTGTGGTTGATAAGGAAACAACTGAGAAGAGAGATGTGGCAACTGAGCCACCGGCAGAAAAACATTGCAGTTGAGACAAATGTTGAGGATACAGTTGGAAACATTGAGATTAGGATTGAAACACATACTGAACAATCAACTGATCCCCTAGATACTGGAAAGACAAATACCACTGATGTACACACTGAAAAACCTACTGAGCAACCAGCCACTGATAAATCTATTGAGATACCAACAGTAGATAGTTCAGAGGTACATACAAAAAAACTAGTAGAAAACACTGAGACACAATCAGAAAAATCGGCAGTGGAAAGCTCAGAGAAACCAACAGAGAAACACATTGAAATATCTGAAGAGAAAAAGGTTGTGGAAAAGGTTTAGACAGAGATAGTGCCACTAGCAACAGCTGAGAAACCCAAACCTTTGCTAGTAGAAATGCAGACTCAAACTGACCTACCAGAGGTCACTATAAGAAAAGAGGTTACTCACATCAATAGATTGCAAATTTTTAAGGCAGTTGGACAGTCATCTTTTTCCTCCTTAATAGAATTTAGACCAACCAATGTAACAGAGGTATTGTTGGATTCCATCAAGAAAATAATTGATTGCAATACACTTGCATACAAGGCAATTGATGATACCATTCCAATTTTGAAATTAATTGCACCCAAGTGTAATATAGAAAATAAAGATTCTTTGAGCCAATTAGACACATTGTCTAAGTACATAACCGACAACCTACTAACAATTGATCAGATCAATGAGGAGACTTTCAATGAGAAAATGAATAAAGAGAAAGAAAAATTCTTTGAAGAATCAATAAATAGATGTAAGGAACATATTGACACATTATTATTGGCACTAGGCAAGACAATAATGGAATTTAAGGAACTGTACAGAGACACCTACAAGACTAATCTTCTGACAGTGAATATTGACAAGGAAATTAGCAAAGTACAAAAAGAAATAAATGATATAGCTGACAATATCATTGGTTCATCAGAACCAATATCAGTTATAGAACATGAGATAGCTAGATTTGAGGAGAAACTTGAGAAATTGGAGAAGGAGAAGGAAAGAATAAAATACAAGGCTAAAGAACTCAAATGTAGACTAGGTCCGAAACTAGACATCCTCATCTCCTTGAGAAAAGAGATTTCAGAGGCTCTTGTTCCAGGACTTAAGACATCAGAAGAGAAAATGTACATACTCATCGGTACCATCAAAAGGATGGAAGCAACTTTGAAGGATAGTGAGAGGTTCACTAACAACTTGAATTTTGCATTAGTGGATCTATATTAGATTGTAACCCACCGATTATAGGGATCCTAACAAGAACTACACTCAATTGAGATTAATTGATAGCCTTTGTCATTGATGCCAAAGGGAGAGTAGTAGAATGAGAAAAAATGATTGGCAGAAGACATCATCTGCTCAGGGGGAGCACACAATTTTGGAGCACACGGTTTTGGTAAGATTTTTTGGACAACACATTTTGGATACAATTTTGACTTTTTCTCATGAGTGTTGCCATCAATGCCAAAGGGGGAGATTGTTGGAAAATGCACACTCTAATGAGAAATTGTAGGTGATTGAAGGTGTAGCGTCCTAAAATTGTGACACTTGCAATTTCGACTGCATTTGGGTCTTCACGATGGCGGTGCAACGTTGAACCTGAATGGAGACCCCAAAACCTGCTTGTGACACCAAAAACTGCATTTTTCTGCACCCTGGCCTGATCCCTCCTTGCACCCTGCTGTCCCAGGAGGTGGGACCATGGCGCCCAGCGCCCTGGTCCCTGGCCCTATTTTGGGCCCGGTCTCTTTTGGGCATCGGGTCTTTAAGTTTGCAAATTGGGAAATAATGTTTCCTGGTCGGCCTAAGGTCAGGAAAATTAGTCTATCAACCCTAATTGACAAGTATATAAACTACATTTCCCCTCTCAAAAAGGGGGAGGACATATGTGTGCAAAGACGCAGAAGTGATATTCAAACATTCAAACATTCAAGTATTCAAGCATTCCTTCAAGCAATTGAGCATTCTAAGTCTCCATTCAAGGCTAAGTGTTGCATTCAAGACAAGGATTCAACCATTGAAGAGGAGATCACATACAACATACAACATACTACATACATTACACCTTCGCATGTAAGAATACAAACATTCTTACAACAAGGTATCAGTACTTGTTTACATTACAAACATTTACATTTACAGCATTCTCATTTCTTGGTTAATTCCAAAACCAGGGTTTGACCTAAAGGCAAACCCCTAATCCCTAACCCCCCAATCATCCTCTCTTTTCTATGTGTAGGTTGCAGGTACGTGGCTGTAATTGAAGATCTGGAATCCTTGTGCAGAGACGAACAGATCTACCTTCGTTTCGTGGATTTTTCGGAGGACAGTGTGCACGCCGGGCGCCATCGTCCCGTCAACTTTCGCTCAAATTTGCAGAACAACACCGTCTCGACATTTTACTGCTAATTCCAGGTCCGCAGCTTCATCCCATATCCCTATCTCTATTTATAAATGAATCTTTCCTACTTTACATGCATTCCTAGTTCAATCATTCTATCTATATTCTTTACAAAAGAGGGTATCCTTGATGTCTTAACCCTTGAAACTCATTTAGAATCCAATCCTGCATTGTGTGGGATTGGATCTTGTGGGTTTCAACCCCTCTTTTGAATGTAAAGTCTCTCCTAAGTGAAAGCCATCAACCCTAGTGACCTCCCTTCTCTCTCCTCGGAGTTGGGGAGGGGAGAACGACTAGGGTTCGATTTTTCCGCTTTACATTTTGGTGAACCCAACGTGAACATCCTCATTCTGATTATTCATGGTTAGATCTGAAAATTTTTGCTTCCCTAATTACATTTCCATGTTTGATCTTTTGCAAATTTTAGAGGTTAATTGCATAAAAACCCTAAAATTTTCTTTTTATTAATTAAGCTTGTGAAATGTTTAATTGTTAATGCTTGTTTCAGATCTACCCTTCTATTGCAAATTGTCAATTCATATTTGTGCTTTAATTCTGAAAATTAAGTGGTTAAATGTCAAAACCCTAATTTTTAAAACCTTCTTGATTCAACCTTTGACTGATAATTTCACTAATCAAAACACCTCCAAATCGGCTGTAACTTTGGATTCCGCAATAAAATCACAATATCTTTCATCCCTGAAAGTTTGGAAAAAAGTTGCGAGGACCGTGTGCACCCCGAGCGCCATCGTCCCTGACATTTTTTCCAAAATTTCGGGAGCTAGATCTTACTGTATTTTTCTGCTAAAATCCAGAATTTTGGCTGATTTTATCAATTCTAACACTTTCAAAATTAAAGTCAAAGTTGGTCTAGCGATTGCTTGGATTGAGGCTCCTAATCATTCAAAAATTGTTGAAATTAAAATTCATATCAAAATTGTGTTTCTTACAGTCCTAAATCTGAAAAGTGTGTTGGCATTCATTCGAAATTTCAGTGTTTTATTCAAATTTTTACAATTTGTGACTTTTGAAATTAAGTGTTTAATTGCAACAACCTTGATTTCCACTTTCAAATTCGAATTTTGCATGAAATTGAGTCAACTTTTAAATTTCAAAGCCTGCATTGCTTTCAGCATTCCCTCTAAAATCATAAAATTCAAAATTTCAGTTTCCCTCTCTTTTTCAAAATTCAAATTTTACATTTTTCAACAATCTTGGTAGGGTTCAATTTTGAGATTGCAACTTTAATTTGGCCTATCTACAGATCGTAAAATCACTCAATTTTTTCAGATTAGCTTTAAAATCATCATAACTGTCATCCCTGAAAATTTTGAAAAAAGTTGCGAGGACCGTGTACACTCCGTTCGCCACGGTCCCGGACATTTTTTCCGAAATTTCGGGAGATTGTCCTGATTGTATTTAATAGCTTAAATCTAGGAGATTGGCTGATTTTATTGAAATTTGCTACCTCTAAAATTCAAAATCTTCTCTCTTTCTTTAGTGCATGAGTTTTACAACAATAAGCCCTACTTACACTATTCCCGTTAGACGAAGCCTTAGAATTAAGTCCTTCCAAGGTGTAATTACTGAGGAGATGGAACCTAATTTGAATGGCCTTTTTAACGAGGAAATGGGTAATTCCTCTAATCCTCTTAATGATGAAGAAGCTCTCCAAGAGGTTTCTGTAGAACAACTTTCAAAATTGGATAACCAATTTGATGATTTTCGACAATGGATGTCTCAAGAATACCCCAATAGCGAAGCTCTTTCATTAATTGAGGGTCTAAAACGTATGGTTCAAAGTGATAAGAATGGAATTGATATTTTGCATGGTATTGTACACATTGTGGATTCGAATGTGACGCTGATGAAAAGTTGTGCCGAAACCTTAGGTTATACACAACCTCCTACTCAAGTTAATCATTCTATTCCTTTGACAACTTCTATTGCTAGTATACCTACTTTTACATCAAACATAATGACTACTTCAATACAAGACATTCCACCTATGATCACCAGTCATGGGGGCAATCCCTCTTCTTCAATCAACCCTCTTCCTTCATTCAACCCAACTTCTTCATTCATTCCTTCAATGAGTGTTCCTATTATATCTCCACAAATAAACATGACGCAAGGGGGCAATTCATTTAACCATTCCATTCCTCCTGGTAGTGTTCCTTTTTCCCAATCATCTCCTATGACTAACTATCATAGTGTCCCACCACCTTACTCTCAATCAATACCTTCTTTCAATAACATAATACCTCCATCACAATCTAACACATCTAATATGAACTCTTCGACTGAAGCAACCATTAACAATCTTGCACAAACTGTCTCTTCTTTACAGCAACAAATTGCCTCTATGAATCAATCTAAGTTTAGTGTGCCCACATTTGATGTTGCGAGCCCACTTTCTCTTGACATTGTTCGAGCTATCCCCCCTAAACATGTTGAAATTCCGCATTTGGAGCTTTATAATGGTAAGGATGATCCTCTAACACATGTTAAGACCTTTCAAACAATATGTACCGATTTTGCTTATGACCAAAGGTTGCTTGCAAAACTGTTTACTAGAACACTAAGAGATAAAGCCCTACAGTGGTATTGCTCGTTGCCTTCTTATTCTATTACTTCTTTCGAACAACTTGCAAATGCTTTTATTCAACAATTTCAAAACAATATAAGTCCTAAAGTTACTTTGATTGATTTAATGCATTGTAAACAAGGTGTTAAAGAAAGAGTGACTGATTTCATTGGTAGATATAAGCATTTGTATGCTCAGATTTCTTTTCCAGTACCTGAAAATGATATTCAAAGAATCTTTATTTCTAATCTACAAAAAGATATTAGAGAAAAACTCCTATTTTCTGAGTTTACTTCTTTCCAACAGTTGTGCGCAACTCTTCACAATTATCAACTGACTGTGAGTCAAATGGAACAAGCAAATCCTATGGCTCCGAGTGATAAGGGTGATAGTAGTCAACAACCATTTGGGAAGTTTAAACCGAACAAAGAGTCCATTAAATTCAATGAAAACATCATCAACAACAATGTGAATGCAGCATCAGGTGTGCCTCCTATTTCTAAGTTTTTCAAGAAAGAAAGAAAGTTTACTCCTTTGAATGAATCATTGCATAGTATTATGAATAAGTTATTGGAACAAAATATGCTTACTCTTCCTCCTATAAGGCAAATAGATCCTGCGAAGATTAATTCACCCTATTTTGATAACAAATCTTTTTGTCAATTTCATCGTCAACCTGGGCATGATACTGAAAAATGTTTTGCTTTAAAGGGTAAAATTCAAGATTTGATTGATAATAATACTATCTCTGTTTCTGGTGTGAATGATAAAGGCAACACATCTGTAGCTCCTCCTAGCCAAAATCTTAAGATTTTTACTGATCCATTACCTTCTCATACCTCTAATGCGATTGGTACTACTGATTCCTCTGTCTCACCTGATGATCTTGTGTCTATGACTCCGAATGTGATTAACTTTGTAGAGCAGCAGAAAATCCCTAAAGAACCTTCCACCACATTTGATTCCAATGAAACTATCAGAGCACCTGATGGTCCTTTATATATAGTTGCAAAAGTCAAGAATACACCTTGTCGTGGAGTGCTTATTGATCCTTCTTGCATGGTTAATGTCATTACTGAAGAATTTCTTTTTACTTTGCAATTAAATCAAGTGATCTATGATGAAACAAATGTGGTTGTGAAATTATTTGATGCATTTTCTTCTCCTGCAATGGGTTCTATTACATTACCTATTGAGGTCCATAACAAATCCCTTGATGTGGACTTTGCTATTATTCCATCATCCGAACAATTTCGTGTGAAGCTAGGCTATCCTTGGTTATCTTCCATGAAAGCTATTGCTTCTCCTATTCACAAGTGTTTGAAATTTCCCCATAATGGTGAAGTTGTTACTGTCAATCATAGTCTCTTTAAACCAGCTGAAAGAACTTCTAGCATTCCTATTGATTACTTTTGGCCTAAACAATTCCAATCTCTTCCACCGCGGAGTGATCATCTTTTCAAATCTTATCAAAAGTGGAAAAAAGATATGATCCTATCTCTAAGTGAACCTAGAACACCCAAACTTGATATTCCTATCAATCTTGAGAAGGAAGTTCTTCCTTTGAAAGATAAAACTAATGTCTTCCCTCAAGAAGATTCCCAACCCATCCCTATGGATGTGAGTATGTCTATGCCTAATAAACTTTCTAAAAGTAGACCTATACCTCCTCGTCATGATGGACGTGGTCTCCTTCCTAAACCAAATATTCTTCCTTTATATGGAGCAGTTCCTCCTCCTTCCTCTTATAGAGAGAAGAGACCTTCCTCTTCTCCTATTATTCAACCTAAGAGACCAAAACCTAAACACCCAAGTGATAAGGATGAGAACATTCCTCCTCCTCACTCTTCTCAACTTCCTACTAAGACTAGACGAAATCGTTCTGCACGTGAACGCCGACGAAAGCGTCGTCTTAGAGCTCAGGCAGCTGCTTCTCAAACTTTGCAATCCCCAAAAACACCTTCAGCCAGTATTATTCCATTTTCTCCTCAGCCGACGATTGAGCCGAAATCTCCTAAACATAAGATGCATGATGGTCTTGATCCTGTGTGAGTTAAAGATCCTATTTTTATAAATCTTGATGATGATATAGATGAAAATGTTATTCATGATGAAAATGTTACTCCTGTTCATTCTGATAGTGAATATGAATATGTTGATGTTGATAACCATTTATCTAACGAATTTTCTAAAGCACTTATCCTAGCTCCTAGACAAGAACAACGTGGCTCAGAACATGAACATAGCCCTTGTTTGGATCTTGTGATAGCTCCATCTGCTGTGTTGGATGTTCCTCCTCTAGCGTGTTTCCTACCTTCCCGAAATACTGATCAGCAAGATCGGGGGGTAGATGACGTGCTAGACTAGTTTCATTAGCATAGCAGATTCTCTCCTCCTCTCTTGATCTCTTTTGTTACTTCTTCTATGTGTTATTCTCATTCTTCTATTTGTTGTCCTTAGTGTTGTCTACTTGAGGACGATGCAAAGCATTGAGATCTCTTTTGGTCTCTCTCATGTTGACTCAAAAGACACATGTGTTCCCTTCTTCTAGGTGACCTTCCTTGATTGGGGAATGAAGAACAATTATGCATACATACATATGATATACATGAATTATCATACAGCATACTGACCCCGAGGAAAGAAAAGTCACCTCGTGCTTCGTATTTTGTGTCTATTATCCTTGGGCTTATCTCACACTTGGGGGCTAAATCCTTGTGATAACGTGCTCCTTTCCTTTCTCATTTCTTATATGTATCACTACCTTAAAGCAATCACACCTAGTGAGGCGTGTGCGATCGCTTTAACGTAGGGGGGCATACATCCCGTTCATATATTTTCAAGATACTGGGAATTTCTTGACAAATTTAGCTTTGCCTTGAAAATTTTTGATATCTTTCTTGCATGACTCATAGTGAGGGAACCTTACTACTGATAGTCATGGTTCTCCCTCGTGATCTTCCCTTTTACTTTGTCAATCGAAGTCGTAAGATCCTTAGTCCACTGGGGGCTTGGTGTATCTTGCCTCCTTGACGTGGTGAAAGTTTTTCAATGTTGTTTCCTTGTACTTTACCGAAAGTATGAGCGTACGCTTATACTCCCGCTAAAGTGGGGGCTAAATGTAGCGTCCTAAAATTGCGACACTTGCAATTTTGACTGCATTTGGGTCTTCACGATGGCGGCGCAACGTTGAACCTGAATGGAGACCCCGAAACCTGCTTGTGACACCAAAAACTGCATTTTTCTGCACCCTGGCCTGATCCCTCCTTGCACCCTGCTGTCCTGGGAGGTGGGACCATGTCGCCCAGCGCCTGGTCCCTAGCCCTATTTTGGGCCCGGTCTCTTTTGGGCATCGGGTCTTTAAGTTTGCAAATTGGGAAATAATGTTTCCTGGTCGGCCTAAGGTCGGGAAAATCAGTCTATCAACCCTAATTGACAAGTATATAAACTACATTTCTCCTCTCAAAAAGGGGGAGGACATATGTGTGCAAAGACGCGGAAGCGATATTCAAACATTCAAACATTCAAGCATTCAAGCATTCCTTCAAGCAATTGAGCATTCTAAGTCTCCATTCAAGGCTAAGTGTTGCATTCAAGACAAGGATTCAACCATTGAAGAGGAGATCACATACAACATACAACATACTACATACATTACACCTTCGCATGTAAGAATACAAACATTCTTACAACAAGGTATCAGTACTTGTTTACATTACAAATATTTACATTTACAGCATTCTCATTTCTTGGTTAATTCCAAAACCGGGGTTTGACCTAAAGGCAAACCCCTAATCCCTAACCCCCCAATCGTCCTCTCTTTTCTGTGTGTAGGTTGCAGGTACGTGGCTGTAATTGAAGATCTGGAATCCTTGTGCAGAGACGAACAGATCTACCTTCGTTCCGCGGATTTTTCGGAGGACCGTGTGCACGCCGAGCGCCATCGTCCCGTCAACTTTTGCTCAAATTTGCAGAACAACACCGTCTCGACATTTTACTGCTAATTCCAGGTCCGCAGCTTCATCCCATATCCCTATCTCTGTTTATAAATGAATCTTTCCTACTTTACATGCATTCCTAGTTCAATCATTCTATCTATATTCTTTACAAAAGAGGGTATCCTTGATGTCTTAACCCTTGAAACTCATTTAGAATCCAATCCTGCATTGTGTGGGATTGGATCTTGTGGGTTTCAACCCCTCTTTTGAATGTAAAGTCTCTCCTAAGTGAAAACCATCAACCCTAGTGACCTCCCTTCTCTCTCCTCGGAGTTGGGGAGGGGAGAACGACTAGGGTTTGATTTTTCCGCTTTACAGAAGGTATTGTCATTGATGGTAACCTTACAATCCTATGGCACGGGCAGACACCGGCACCAACAAACTCTACATCGATAGATAGTTCACCAACAATGACCAAGATGATTACCGACACCCTAAGACGACAAGATTTTGTTTATTGCATGATGTATTTAATTGTAATATCTTTTTGTAAGCCAACATGGCATATTGTAAATAAGACTCATATAAGTATGAGATCTTGTAGGATCATTTAGGATATGTGGATATTGTCAGATTATTGGAGAAGTATTATGCGAATATTAAGGCAGATTTTGGAGTAAGGTTTATGGTTATTTTATGAGCTTAAACCGATACTAAACTTGGCATAGAAGATGCTAAACCAAAGTAGTACATGATATTGGATTTGTATAATCCATTTTTGTAAGTCAGTGAGACTTCCCTTTTGTAGTTAAGCAGTGAGCTTTAGGCAGTTGGCCTTCCTGCATGTGCAGGCCCCTATTGTAAGTAATATTCATTTATTGGCCAATGAGTGAATATTGTGGGTCACAAATCCCATCGATTTTTTTCGCACACCAGGTTTCCTCGTTAAAAATATTGTGTTATGGTGTGGTTTCTATGTTGTGGTTATTATTCTTATTTACTACATTAATTCTGGTTTACCGGTATACTATTTTGGAATGCAATTTGTTTAATAAGATTAGAAAATCTGTAAGCTGACAAGATACTGATTCACCCCCCCCTCTCAATATCTTTGGAATCCTAACATTCCATGTATGGAGTGCTGACTCTAGGCCCCTTAGAGAACCCCTTGTGGTCTAAAGCTTGGATCAAGGGTCTTATTCCGAAGATCAATATCTTCTACTGGACTATTCTCCAAAACAAAATTTTGACACTAGACAACTTGAAGATTGGAGGTTTTAATCTCCCCAATAGGTGTGTTTTGTGTCATGAGGAGGAAGAGTCTATGGACCACTTGGATATTCATTGTTCTTTCACTGTCTCTATTTGGGAAAGATTTCTTAAGAATTTTTGAATGGTATGGGTACTCCCTAACTCTATTCAGGACTTGTTCCATTCTTGGAGCTACCATTGGTCTAATCCCTCTTTGAGAACTTTGTGGCAGCTCTCTCTTCCTCACATCCTATGGGGGATTTGGAAAGAAAGGAACAACTGTATCTTCAGGGACACTTCTCTCCCCCAGGCTGTTGTTTTTTAGAAAATTCAAAGGGCTATACTGGAGAACCTCGGGACCATTGGAGAACCTTGCACTCCTTTCAATTGCCTGGAAGCTCACATCCTCAACTCATGGAACTTGAAGAGTGCTATTAGGATTGATGCTAAACAAAGTAAGAGACTTGAAGCTAAGTGGTACTCTCCCCCTCTTGGATGGTTTAAAATCAACTTTGACGGTGCTGCTAAAGGCAATCCTGGACCAGCGGGATGTGGTGCAATTATCAGAGATGAAAATGGCATTTTTAAGGAAATTGTTTTTGTTCCTATAGGTTGCCAAACTAACCATATGGCGGAATGGTGCAGGAGCACCTAGTCATGCTTTACTCTCCATTTTTAGTATTTCCATGCTTAAGTGTTTTTAAGTCTTCTAATAGGTTTTGAATATTGTCATAGGTTGTGTTTAGTCATTTCATGAGTGTTTGATCTCATTTTGTGCTTGAGAGATCAATTTTTATTCTTAGGGCTTGAATTGTCAATTTTGTGCTTATAGGGCTAAAAAGTGGAAAATTGCCTTATAGGCTTAGGCATGATTTGGAAAGAATTGAAATATGTTTAGGAAGTGTTTTTAATCATTTCTAGGTGACTTTGGAAGGTTGGTTGTGCTAGGTTGCTCAAATTGCCATTTGGAGCAACAAAAGTTGTCATTTTGCTTGTAAAAGTTGTCATTTTAGACACTTTTTTATAAAAAGAAGAAAAAAATTGCGTATGTTTGTAAAAGAATTGATAAATACCTCCAAATACTATATATATGCCTCCCTCTTCTTTTTATAGGGTTGGCTTTTGTACTTTCTAACAAAAATCAATTGAAAGGCCAGCAATTTCACGTTTTTCTCTCATATTTTGACACCATTTGTATAGTAGTCCATATTGGGACTCCTCATTTCTATACTATACCTTTTGGGAAGTGATTTTATTGTATATTAAATGCTCCTCATGTAATTAGATTGCAGTTTTTGTGTTTGGAAGTTGGTTGTACAAAAATAGTTTCATTTTTGTTCTTTGGCTGCCCTGCCAAGGGTTTGGGCCACAAAAATGCATCAACTTGTCTAAATCCAGATTTGGGCTCCCATGGATGGACTTAGACAAGTTTTATTGAACTTTTATAGTGTAAATATTTCACATTTTTTCCAGGGCTGTGAGAAAGAAGAGTTTTTGAGCATATGCTAGGCAAATTGGTGATGGATTTGGCTAGCAATGTGAGTAAGACCAAACTTGTTTGTGCTCAAGACCAATTTGAGTAAGAAAACTTGAGGAAAAGGTCTGCACTATAATTCATGGGGTTTTGGATGCATTTTTAGTTCCAAACAATTTACTTTTCATCTTGCAAGTGTGTGTTAACTCTAGTTGGCAGCAAGCATACACTTTCCAGATTTATGACAGTCAAAATTGGTCTCGGTGCAGAGATGATAACTTTTTATTTCACCGTTGGATCGTTATCAATTTTGGATATGTTTCTCTTAATAAAGTTTTATAAACCTCCACTGAAGCGATTGGACTATGATTTTCAAGTTTGGAAGTTATTAATGTCTGAGTGTGTTGAAGTAGTGGTTGGCAACAAGTACCCAGTTTTGGGGAATTTAATGTATTTTTGAATCCAAAGTTGATTGATGACCATATCCATGCTTGGGGATATTTTTAAAAGTTCTAAAAATGTTTCTTGGATGTTTTTACATGCTTTGGTGAAGTTTTTCATGAGTTCTAACCCTTCAAAGTGCAGAAAAATAGTGAATTAGCAGCGACAGTGCATTTTAATAGTCATTTTATTGTTGTATGGCAAATGTTTGTTATAATGTCATGCATGGAAGTGTTGAATAAGTGTTATAAATTATGTGTCAAAAGATATACAAGATTTTAGAAGCTTGGTGTGGGATTTAGAAGAGACTTCCTTTGTTTCATGTGCAAAACCCTCTTAAAACCCTCTTTTCTTGCCTAAAAATGTGGACAGCGATTAAACCACCTTCTCAGGAGCCAAGACCATAAAAAACCTTGAGCTTGGACCTTTTTGAAATCATCCAAGGTATTTTTCATGATGGTGATGGTCATAGTTTCCCTATGCAAGAAAAATTCACCCAATTAGGCCTCCACGAGCTAGTAGCCTTTTAGCCTTGTTTTCACTAAAAGTTGAACCCGATCTTCCCAAGGGTGTAAGAACCTTCCAAACTTGTGAAAATCAGTTGAAAGAAACACAATGGACATATTCCAATCAATTTTGACAATTAAGACATAATTTTGGAGTTTGGACCTATGGTGGAGGATTTGAGTAACTTGAGGAAGCAAACTAGAACAATGTTGCATAACACACAATAGGGTGATTGTTTGAGGAGTAGTGTAGGTGTTGGGGTTTGATGTTGTCAAACACTGATTGAAAACATAAGAAAAGTATATCCTTGGGTCCAATTGTCAAATTATACCAATTCAGACTGATTGAGTAACTTCTCACTCAATCTCCCTATCATAGTGGTATCAGAGCCTGAGTAAGATTCAAGTGACAAGAGAAAACAAATTGACTTAGGATTAGTAGAATCCTTAGAAGAAAACATGGTGACTAATGCTAAGTTAGCCAAGAAGAAGAAAATAGAGCACTCAGAGAGAGGTTGGAGTAGCTAGCAATGAAACTAGTTGAAGTAGAAGTCAAAACTGAAGAAGTCCATGATAAGGTTGGAGATAAGGGAAAAATGGTGGCAATAGAAGATGAGGTTCCCATACCTGACCTTGTTATTGAACAAGAACCATTCTTGAAGGATTTGAGAGCTATGAGTGGTAAAACCTTAGAGGGAGTTCTTTTCAGTGGAAAGATGGATCCAAATGCTCTTATAGAATGGATTGAAGGCCTAGAAAACCATTTTGAATGTGATGGAATAACTGAAGCACAAAAGGTTAAAGTAGAAAAATCAAGGTTGAGAGGGGCATCCTTAACTTGGTGGAAGTTCATCCAAGAGGAAAGGGTGAAAGAAGGTAAGAAACCAATAGCCACCTAGAAAGAAATGGTATCCAAAATTAGAGAAACCTATCTTCCTGAAGACTATGAAATCCAACTACATAAGAAAAGACAAAACTTGAGGCAAAAAGATTTAGATGTCAGTAGCTACACTGAGGAGTTTCAAAAACTATGCATGAGATCCAAGGTAGTAGAGGATGAGTGTATAAAAGTAGCAAGGTATTTGAATGGATTGAGATGGAACATACAGGAAGAGATGAGTTTGTTATGTCCACAAACAATACACAAGTGTTATCAAATAGTACTTAAAGAGGAAGAGAAGATTAAGAAAAAGCAAGAACAAAGCAACAGAGGTAGAGGTAGGGGTAGAGATGGTAGAGGCCATAGAGGAAGTTTTGGTGGAAGAGGAGATCAAAGGTCCCAAGGAGAATCCAAACTTATTGAGAAAAGTGAGGATTCATATAGCAAGAGCAGCTATAGAGGAAGGGGATCTAGCAACCCAGGTAGAGGTAGATCTAGTGGACCAGGAAGAGGGTCCTACTTCTCCACCATGAAATGCTACAACTGTTAGAAGTTGGGACACCCTGCCTATAGATGTCCAAAGAAACCCACCTCATCACAAGGAGGTGAAAGAAAAGTGCATTATGTGCAAGAAAGTGTAGCAAGCAGCAAAGCTCATGAAGTGAGCTTAACATCAAAAGATGGTGAGAGTTTGATGATGAGAAGAGTTTTGATAAAGGAGCCAATCAAGGAGGAACCTATTCAAAGAAGGTCATTGTTCAGAATTAAGTGCAAGATTATGGGAAAGGTATGCAAGGTGGTCATTGATTCAGGATCCACAAATAACATAGTTTTAGAAGAAGCAGTGAGGAAACTCAAACTAGAAAGAATCCCTCACACACATCCCTATAGAGTCACATGATTGAATAGGGAGCAACATGTTCTTGTCAATGAACAAACATGGGTAGAATTCACCATAGGAGGGTATCAAGATAAGATCTTATGTGATATTCTTCCAATGGATGCTTGCCATCTACTTCTTGGTAGACCTTGGCAATTTGATAGGAAAGCCATACACAATGGTGAAAATAACTCCTACTCATTTCAGAAAGATGGTGTTACATACAAAATTCAGTCTATAAATGAAGAGAAAGAGGGCAGCAGTTCAAAGAATCAAAATTTTAATAGTGAATGAGAAAGAGTTTATTAACACACTTGAAGAGGAAAAAGGAGTGGGATTTGCACTCATAGTGACACCCAAGGATGAAAAGAAGGAGAAGAAGGTTGAGATACCACAAGATGTGCAACAAATACTTGATAACTATAAGAAGATCATAAGGGATGGAACACCTACAACCTTACCACCTCCTAGAGCCATTAGCCATCGGATAGACTTCATACCAGAAGCCTCTTTACCAAACAAAGCAACCTATAAGATGAAACCTGAACAAAACAAGGAAGTGGCAAGACAAGTGCAAGAACTCCTAGATCAAAATCTGATAAGAAAGAGTATAAGTCCTTGTGCAGTACCTACAGTTTTAGCACCCAAGAAAGGAGGTACATGGAGATTATGCACAGATTCCAGAGCCATTAATAGAATCACTATCAGTTATAGATGTCCTATTCCAAGGATTGAAGATTTTATGGATTGTTTGGGAGGTGCCAAGTATTTTACAAAAAATGACCTCAAAAGTGGTTACCACCAGATCAAGATAAAAGAAGGTGATGAATGGAAAACAACTTTCAAAACAAATGAGGGTCTTTATGAGTGACTAGTTATGCCATTTGGTCTTTCTAATGCCCCAAGTACATTCATGAGACTCATGAATGAAGTGTTGCATGATTTTATTAGTAAATTTGTAGTGGTGTACTTAAATGACATACTAATATTCAATAAAGCTAAAGAAGAGCATTTGAAGCATCTTGAAATTGTTTTGAACAAATTGTATGATGAACAGCTGACAATCAATTTGGAAAAGTGTGATTTTATGAAACAAGAGTTGGTTTATCTTGACTTTGTGATCTCAGGTGGAGATTTGAAAATGGATAAAACCAAGGTGGAAGCCATCACAAATTGTCCTACACCCAAATCAACAAGTGAAGTTCAAAGTTTTCATGGCTTAGCATAGTTCTATAGGAAGTTCATCAGAGGGTTTAGTGAGATTTGTGCACCAATGCTTGATACTATAAAAGGTGAATCTAAGGTAAAGTTTCAGTGGACAAATGCAAAAAATAAGGGGTTTGAACTTTTGAAAACCAAGGTTGCTTCTCAACCAGTGCTTATACTTCCTAGTTTTGACAAGTTATTTACTATTGAATGTGATGCTAGTAATATTGTAGTAGGTCCAGTGTTGAGTCAGGATAATAGACCTGTAGCTTTCTTTAGTGAAAAGTTAAATGATGCTAAAAAGAAGTTCTCTTCCTATGATTTGGAACTCTAAGCTTTAGTTCAAGCACTTAGAAAGTGGAGACATTATTTTCTTCCAAAGGAGTTTGTTGTTTATACAGATAATCAGGCTTTGAGTTTCTTGAATTCACAAGATAAGTTAAATCATAGGCATGTTAAATGGGTTGAGTGCTTCAATTATACACTTTTACTCTTAAGCATAAGAAAGGACAATGTAATAAAGTAGCAGATGCTTTGAGTAGAAGGCTTCTAACAGTGCAGGAAGTACAAGTTCAAAGTATTAGCATAGAATGCTTCAAAGAAATGTATCCTAATGATGAAGATTTTGCAGCCATCTATAAGGTTTTCCAAGCATTTGATAATTCTTTTCATAGTGAATATGTTGATTATACTTTGCAAAATGGTTTTCTACTTAAAGATGGGCAGCTATGTGTTTCTAAAAGCTCAATGAGGGAGAATCCGATTCAAGAAAAGCACAATGGGTGTTTGAGTGGACATTTTGGTCTCAACAAAACATTGGAGTTGGTGCAACGTTTCTATTATTGGCCTAAAATTCAGAGAGATGTTAGAAGGTATGTGGAGCAATGTATGGTTTGTCCGAAAGCAAAAGGTAATACTTCTAATGCTGGTCTTTATCAGCCTCTTCCAATTCCTACAAGGCCTTGGGAATGTGTTAGCATGGATTTTGTAGTAGGCTTACCTAAGACTCAAGCTGGTTTTGATAGCATCTTTGTGATTGTGGATAGATTTAGTAAAATGGCACACTTTATTCCTTGCAAGGCTACACATGATGCTAGTCATATAGCTTATTTGTTTTTCAAGGAAGTGATTAGAATCCATGGTTTACCTTCTAGCATTGTTTCTGATAGAGATGTTAAGTTTCTTGGTCATTTTTGGAAGGCATTGTGGAAACGATTGGGTACTAATCTTTCTTTTGGTTCAGCTTATCACCCATAGACTGATGGCCAAACTGAGGTGGTCAATAGGACTCTTGGCAACCTCTTAAGGTGTTTGACAAAGGAATATGGCCAAAGTTGGGATCAGCTCATCCATTAGGCAGAATTTGCATACAATGATGTGTTAACAGGTCAACTGGTAAGAGTCCCTTTGAGATTGTTTATGGGATGCACCCAAGGGGTGTCATAGAGCTAAGGGATCTTGGTAAAATGCAACAAGAAAGAGTGGTACAGTGAGAAAGACTCATGGCTTAATCAATGAAGGAAGTTCATGAGCAAGTGAGAAAGACTCTTCAAGATACCTCACAAAAAGTGAAAGCTAGAGTAGATGCATCAAAGATGGATGTTCAATTTTCAGTTGGGGACTTTGTGATGGTTCATTTGAATAAGTATAGTTTGCAAAAGGGAGTTCCCAACAAGGTCCAAATGAGGTGGATAGGTCCTTGCAAGATATTGGCTAAGTATGGTTCTAATGCATATAAAATTGATTTGCCTACTGATCTTTCTTTGTCTCCTATTTTCAATGTTTTAGATTTGGTGGCATTCAAAGGTCAGCTTCCTAAGGAGGATGATAGAGTTTTAGATGTTCACAAGTCACTTTTAGACCTGCCTTTGCCTCCTCCATCCATTCCTCAAGTTGAAAAGGTGTTGGACTCAAGAGTGTACAAGAAGACTCGCCATCAAGTGTACATGGAGCATCTTATCAAATGGAAAGATAAACCACTTTCAGAAGCCACTTAGATACATGAATATAATTTATCTAAGTCTGGAATTCCTTCTTATTTTCTGCCTCAAGGAGTCACATGACTTCTTTGTCTTTGGGGGAGTATGGTGCAGGAGCACCTAGTCATGCTTTACTCTCCATTTTTAGTTTTTCATGCTTAAGTGTTTGTAAGTCTTGTAATAGGTTTTGAATGTTTTCATAGGATTTTTTTAGTCATTTCATGAGTGTTTGATCTCATTTTTTGCTTGAGAGATCAATTTTTGCTTCTTAGGGCTTGAATTGTCGATTTTGTGTTTCTAGGCCTAAAAGGGCCAAAAAGTGGAAAATTGCCTTATAGGCTTATGTATGCTTTGGAAAGAATTGAAACATGTTTAGGAAGTGTTTTTAATCATTTATAGGTGACTTTGGAAGGCTGGTTGTGTTAGGTTGCTCAAATTGTCAATTGGAGCAACAAAAGTTGTCATTTTGCTTGTAAAAGTTGTCATTTTAGACACTTTTTTTTGTAAAAAGAAGACAAAAATGCCTTATGTTTGTAAAATAATTGATAAATACCTCCAAATAATATATATTTATGCCTCCCTCTTCTTTGTATAGGGTTGGCTTTTGTACTTTCTAACAAAAATCAATTGAAAGGGTAGCAATTTCATGTTTTTCTCTCATATTTTGACTCCATTTGTATAGCAGTCTATATTGGGACTCCTCATTTATGTACTGTACCTTTTGGGAAGTTATTTTATTGTATATTGAATTCTCCTCATGTAATTAGATTGCAAGTTTTGTGTTTGGAAGTTGGTTGTACAAAAATAGTTTCATTTTTGCTCTTTGGCTGCCCTGCCAAGGGTTTGGGCCACAAAAATGCATCAACTTGTCTAAATCCAGGTTTGGGATCCCATGGATGGACTTAGAAAAGTTTTATTGAACTTTTATAGTGTAAATATTTCACATTTTTTCCAGGGCTGTGAGAAAGAAGAGTTTTTGAGCATATGCTAGGCAAATTGGTGATGGATTTGGCTAGCAATGTGAGTAAGACCAAACTTGTTTGTGCTCAAGACCAATTTGAGTAAGAAAACTTGAGGAAAAGGTCTGAAATATAATTCAAGTGGTTTTTTATGTATTTGGATTTCCAAACAATTTACTTTTCATCTTGCAAGTGTGTGTTAACTCTAGTTGGCAGCAAGCATACACTTTCCAGATTTATGATAGTCAAAATTGGTCTCGGTGAAGAGATGATAACTTTTTATTTCACCATTGGATCTTTATGAATTTTGGATATGTTTCTCTTAATAAAGTTTTATAAACCTCCACTAAAGAGATTGGACTATTATTTTCGGGTTTGGAAGTTATTAATGTCTTAGTGTGCTGAAGTAGTGGTTGGCAACAAGTACCCAGTTTTGGGGAATTTAATGTATTTTTGAATCCAAAGTTGATTGATGACCATATCCATGCTTGGGGATATTTTTAAAAGTTCTAAAAATGTTTCTTGGATGTTTTTACATGCTTTGGTGAAGTTTTTCATGAGTTCTAACCCTTCAAAGTGCAGAAAAATAGTGAATTAGCAGCAATAGTGCATTTTAATAGTCATTTTATTGTTGTATGGCAAGTGTTTGTTATAATGTCATGCATGGAAGTGTTGAATAAGTGTTATAAATTATGTGTCAAAAGATATACAAGAGTTTATAAGCTTTGTGTGGGATTTAGAAGAGACTTCCTTTGTTTCATGTGCAAAACCCTCTTTTCTTGCCTAAAAATGTGGACAACGATTAAACCACCTTCTCAGGAGCCAAGACCATAAAAAACCTTGAGATTGGAACTTTTTGAAATAATCCAAGGTAGGTTTCATGATGGTTATGGTCATCATTTCCCTATGCAAGCAAAATTCACCCAATTAGGCTTCCACGGGGTAGTAGCCTTTTAGCCTTGTTTTCACTAAAAGTTGAACCCGATCTTCCCATGGGTGTAAGAACCTTCCAAAATTGTGAAAAGAAGTTGAAAGACAAACAATGGACATATTCCAGTAAATTTTGATAATTAAGACATAATTTTGGAGTTTGGACCTATGGTGGAGGATTTGAGTAACTTGAGGAAGCAAACTAGAACAATGTTGCATAACACACAATAGGGTGATTGTTTGAGGAGTAGTGTGGGTGTTGGCATTTGATGTTGCCAAACACTGATTGAAAAACATAAGAAAAGTATATCATTGGGTCCACTTGTCAAATTAGACCAATTCAAACTGATTGAGTAACTTCTCACTCAATCTCCCTATCATGGAAGCTATGGCTGCTCTCCAAGGCATCCTTTTGGCTAAAAGGTGGAACTGTCCTTATCTCTAGATCGAGGGGGACTCTAATAATATCATTAACTACCTTAAAGGAATTACCAAGCCCTCATGGACTATCAATAATATTATTAAGGTTGCTAGGGATCTTATTTAAACCTTTAATAAATGTTTTATCTCTCACATTTATCGGGAAGCAAATGGCCTTGTTGATTGGCCAGCTAACGTGGTGGTCACTCATGACAACATGATTTCCTGGAAGGGTGAAGATGATCTTCTTAATGATGCCAGATCAATCATTTTCATGGATTAATATAACTACACCTCAAAGATTTTAAATGGATTATATAATGATTAATAACATGACTTGGAGGGCTAATATTAATTATTATTGTGTCAGTACCAATAATGATAAGACGAATGTCACCTTCTTCCACACCTTCTGGGTTTTTGGGGCCACATCTAGAGATTTCTTTCCATTGGCTATCTGCAACTCTCGAGTTTCTAGTTTGAGCTATAAAATCATGGGAGGTAATAGGTGTCACTACGAGCCTAGTAATTGTAAAGAATGGAAACAAAAGGAGGAAATCTGGAGTATCTTGCAGAAGGACGGGCTAAGGAAGTACATGGAAAGACTCCTTGGGAGGGATGCTAAAATCACTAAGTTTTTCACCAAAAATTGGAGGAAGGGTACCTTGAAAATGGGAGATCAAACTATCACCATCGACGAAGACCTCATTTCTCAGGTGACAGGTCTCCGGAGGGAGGGAAGTAATTTCTAGGAGGACAGAAAGCTTAGCAAGGAGGCCATTGAGCAATACCCTAAAACTACTAAGGAGAAGAATCATCTAGTTAAGCTTAGCAAGACCTACTACCCTCCCAGGGCCTTTGCTAAGCCTTGGAGGGAGGTTCCGTTTGCAATCATGTGCTACATCACTTTGGATGGCAGATTTACCAAAGTCTACGGGTACCATTTCGTGCTGCTCAACCAATTTAGGTATGAAGACAAAGTTAACATGCCCTATTTCCCCATTTTCTCGATGAATCCCACTATCAAAGCCCACAGAGAGAACCCTAAGGGAGACATTGCTATGCACCAAGGTCTAATGGTTCTAATCTATGATCATATTAAAGCTAATCTGTTGGCATTACAATAGAAAGGAGATTGTTGGCATTTCATTAAGGATATTGAGAAGGTTGTTGGAGATTATTGATATAACTGAAGAAGGATGATTATTGTCTTTATAATATTATTTTGTCATTGATGTCAAGAAATTGACTTTTTGATTCAGTATGATGTTGCCATATCTTGAAAAGTATGTAATGATGAGAATTAAGATGTCGGTAAGTGACACAGAAAGAATGTGATGAATAAGGGGAGAAATAAGTTATTCACTGGGCAACTATTACCGAGTTAGACAATGATGAGATCATGTTGTTTTGATTATTTTGATATCCTAAATATGTTGTTGATTTTAAGGTTAATACTATACTATGTCACCGAGCAAGGAACCTAGTCGGTAAACCCTAAGGTTATCGATATCGGTTAAAGAAGGCAAAATGTCTACCGAGTGAAGTTTAGTATTTACCAAGTAATAACCGAGTTATGACAGATCACATTGGATGGATAAAAGCATTATTTAATGAAGGATGCTGATGAGCTGGAGATGAATAGATGATTGGTATGTCACGCATGGAGTTTGTTAAAGATCTATGACAATGGAAAATCAAGAGGAAGATCTATAGCACAGATTGAAACGCAATAACCTAGCACAAGTTCCTAGGAAGGAATGCAAGTTCCAAGGCGAGGCAAAACATTTTCAGATCGAAGGATACATTCAACCTAGTCAAGATTGATGATCTGATGGCCAAGATTGATCATGGGAAATGTGATTAAGGAGATTAAGCAGTTAGCAAATTGTTTATAAATAAGGAAATGTTGATAAACAATGTATGCGGGCAAGTGTAAGCACATGGATGCTACATAGTAATTACTGAGCACAGAAGCTTGAAGACCTATTTAAATAACATAGTAGGGAGCCCAAAAGAGGGACAAGATAAGTCCTATGACTAGACAAGTGTTGAGCAAATAAGAATCTGCTTTAGTATTTTAGATGTGAAGTTGCAGATATATTTTTATTACTTTTATTTTGTAAAGTGACAGAAAATCTCTTAATTGAGTGGACTTAACAGTATTATTTGTAAATCCTCTAGCAAGGTAACATTCTACATGAGTGTTTGAAATCATTTGACAAGGTCACTTCTAACAAAAGTGAAGATCCTAACAGATCTGAGGGAAATCCCTTAACTGGGTCACATCTAGCAATGTGTTTGTAATCTTTAACAGGATTTTCTTTTAACCGAGCATACTCTAGAAGAGTATATTTCTTAGTGGGTCCGAAATCCCACAATGGTTTTTCCCTATTTGGGTTTCCATGTTAAAACTGGTGTTATATGTGTTATGATGGCTATGTGTTTATGAGTTAGCATGTTTAACAGTTTTTCGTTATATTGCTGAAGTATAAGTTACCGAGGTTGAATCTGTTGATTTTATGGAAGATTAAGTTTGTATGATTCACCCTCCCCCTCTCATCTTGTTAGCTATTGGCATCAGAACTTTACATTTAGTATCAGAACTTAACATAATCAAATCGCCCGCCCCCAAATTTCTATCTCTAAATCTGAGGAGGAAGGGTCAGACTTTGAGTTTTCTATGGGTGAGGATTCTGCTGGTGATTCAAAAAGTGAGACTGAGGAGAGCCTGAGGACTCCGAGGTTGAATTGGGTAAGAAAAGAAAACATGAGAGTAGTAAGTCATCCTCTTCCAAGGGCAAGAAAAAAAGAAAAGAGAAGGTCTTCCAGATTCACTTTTTCTCTTCCTTGGAGGTCTCTGAGGACTTTGAAAAGGATGACTCTCCGTCCCCTTGGAAGAAGAAACCTAAATATTCTTTTCAGAAAAGGAAAAAGTAGAAAAGGTAGGGAAATTCTAAGCTGGAGATGGAGGACAAAGAGAAGACCAAGGATTCAGTTGCGGACCAAAAAGTTGAGGAGGAGATTACGGGGAATGGTTTCAACCAGAGTATTGGTGGTGATGCTGAACATAATATTGGTGGTGAAGACCCCAAAACTGATTAGGCCAAGATTGGTGAAAAAATCCCCCCTTCTAACCCTTCTGTTGAGGGTTTGAAGGGGTTTGTGGACACCCTCGACTGGCTCATAAATAATCACAAGAAAGGTGTGGAGGAAAACAAGAACCTGAGTCATAGGATTTAAATTCTGGAGACTATAAGCATCGGTGAAGGTAAATCCATGGCTAAGCATGTTGATGATTTGGGAAAGACTATTGCCAGAGCTGAAGAGATTAGGGATGCCTTCAATCCAAGGTTTGAGAAAGTGGAGAAGGCCCTGGAGGAAATAAAAAACAATGACACTGTTAGGGACCA
Source organism: Cryptomeria japonica (assembly GCF_030272615.1). Taxonomy (NCBI): domain Eukaryota; kingdom Viridiplantae; phylum Streptophyta; class Pinopsida; order Cupressales; family Cupressaceae; genus Cryptomeria; species Cryptomeria japonica. The sequence continues at coordinate 360,559,761 of NC_081413.1, forward strand.
GAGAATGGTGGATGCTGAAATCAAACTCAACAAAATTGATACCTGTCTTAGAAGCATTGCTGAACAAATTTATAACATTCTGAAGGCCTCGACAGACAACATCAAAATCTTGATCAATATGCTGGAGAATGGGAAGGGATCCCTAGAGCAGGAACCTAACATGGAGGGCATGGAAGGTGTGCAAGGACCAAGAACGAGGACCAGAGGCAAGAAGAGGGAGAAAAAGCCAAACAAGGAAATCAAAGAGCTCAAAGTTGCTCTGGTGAATTATGACCCATTGGTCATCAAGGGTACTGAACTTCTTAAGTCTTTGTAGGTGTTGCTAGTTGTCTAGGTCTTTATTTCCAGTTTTTTTTGCTTTGTTGTTCCTAGTTTTTTGCTGTCCATTCGGGTTGTTGGCTATCTTGCCAGTCTTTTGCATGTTGTCTTTATGCTGGTCTAGTTGATCTTTGTTGATCTATCTTTTGATCTTTATGTAAAAGGTTTCAAGTCCTTAAAACCTATTTTTCTAATTAATCAGAACAAATAACTATAAAAATAATAAATATAAAAAATATTTTATAATTAATACAACAAAGAAAATAATTATATTTTTTAAATAAATTTTTCACTATTACATGTAATAATATATTACTTCATAAAGTTATATTATGCTATTATTTTTATATAATAATAATATATTATTGTCTTATAAATAATATAAAATATAAAAAGTATAAAAAAATTCTACAATAAAATTTACAACCATTAAAATAAATATAAGAATCAATTCCACCTATTAATAAGGTTGGTTAGGTTGATCCAAGGCCTCTTAAACAACAAACCCTAGGTGGGTGCCACTAGAAGTTGGATGGGTAAATGTTAATTTTGATGTGCCTTCTTGGGGCAAATCAAGGCCTTCTATGATTAGATGTATTGTTTGGGATTACGAGACAAAGACACTCGCTTTGAAAGCAAAGAAGCTAGTTAATGACTAACTTAGCCATAATGCGGAGGATCCTCAAAGAGAACAATCCAGATCATGCAACAAGAGTAACACAATGGAAGAAACAACAACACATACAAAGAATGTGAAATAAGAAATACACAATATCATAGATTTATCATTAACTAATTGACAACATTCAGTATCCATATAGGCTTACAAGCCTAGAATAGCATATGTTCTAGATTACAATCCATCTGGAACCCCAAATGAGTTCCAACAACAAAGAATCAATATAATACATCATCTATATTCCTTTTTCATCAAAGGGTTGAATACAAAATATATATAGCATCCGGAACACATCTGGGTCGGCCACAAAAGATCACATTCTCCAAAACAGGAAAATGAAATGTGTAAAATAGGTCAGCCCCAAAACACGAAGATATCCTCTACCAAGAATGCAAATGATGTGTGGGCCACCAAGGAAGGTTGCACAAGGGCCCATGAACATTGAACATGGCACCAAATATATCTCCAAGATAAGAAATCGCTCTGCACGAGAAGAAATCTCCAACTACCTGTTAAGCTCAAAAATTGCCAAGAACAACCAATCTGGAAGCAATAACTTGCCAAAAAAGAGTCCAAATGAACTGAGAATCAAGAATAGGAAATAAAAACATGATTGGAATCTATGAATCTGATCTACAATAAAAAATGAACAACTACTAGATAATTTCAAAAGTAGCACAAAAACCGCAACAAAAAACAGGAACAACTAAAAAGCAATTTTTTTTTATTGATGCAAGATTTCTCATCGACCGGAGATGCTCCTGCATCAGACACCGCAGGTAGAAAGAGATGTTCCATGAGAGGCAAATCATGAACATTGAAAAGGATTCAAGTTATAGACCCCATGCCCATTTATGATCCAGATGTCCTTTTTATCTGCAAAGTTCTTCCTCCTTACCCCTTTCGGTAACTTGGTTGAATTTTCCAACCTCTTTTCCACTTCTCTCATTTTTCCTTGCTTCATATCTCTACACTATCTCTTATTACCACTCTCTTTCTTCTACAAATTTTATCTATTTATTCAACCAAAACTCTTCTTGTCTGTCACCATAACTCTAGCCTTGTTGTCATCGAGTACCACCTTATTAACATATCCATCCACAAGATCCTTCTTCAGATCCATACCATCATTTTGTACAACCTCTACAAACTATTTCCCAGTACTGCAACTCTTCTCAAGTCTTGAATTATTCACTTCCTTCTCTTTCTCCTTCAAAGAAGCCAAATTGAACATTTGTCCATCCTTCTCAATTGTGGTCAGGTTTCTTCTACTATCATAGATAGCTCCTCTATCATATTGCCAAGCTCTACCCAACAAAACATGGCAAGCATCATACACAAAACATAACAAAAGATTTCATCTTTGTAAGGACCAATATTAAAATTAACCAAGAACTACTCTCTCACCTCTACCACATAATCATCTTGTAATCAAATCACCTTGTAAGCACAAGGATTCTCAAGCCTCTTCAAACCAAGCTTCTCTACCATCTCCTATGATACCAAATTTTCAGTACTACCACAATCCATAATAAGTTTACAACACTTACCACCTAATTTACAAACAGTCCGGAAAAGATTCTTTCTTTGAGTAGGTCTGATCCCTTCTTTACTCTACTCCATAAAGACTCTTATAAACATAAGGCATTCTCCCTACTCCGGTGCTATCATGCTCTCATCTTCAACTCCAGCATCCAGATCTCCACATGCTAAGAAATTCCTTGCCTTTCCCTTGTTACCAGTTCCCTGAGAACACTCATAAGACCTATGTCTGGTTTCTCCACACTTGAAAGATATACCCAAGAACTCCTTCTACAACCACTCCCTTTCCTTTGAATCTTCTACTTTAGTTCTTTACTCCATTTAGGTTTTGGTTCTTTAGCAGTCTACTTCTCCACACTACCACTCATCTGCCCTCTATCCATTGCATGTCTCTCTCTACCCTTAGGTTTATTCTATTGTCTTCTTCCCACTTTATCTTCTACTTTCAGAGCATCTTGATAAGCCTCCTAAACTATAGAAATCCCTAGCATACTCATCTCATCTTGAATGCTAAATCAGAGTCCATTTATGTATCTAACCACCTTCTCTCTATCCATCTCCCGATGTTTGGATTTGATCATCACCTTGTATAATTCCTTAGTATACTCCTTGACACTCATGTCCTTTTGTTTCAAGTTTTACAAATTCTTGAACAATTCCAACTCATAGTCTCCTGAAATGAATTTATCCTTCAATCTCAACACTATCTACCTCTATCGGGTGATTTTCATCTCACCATTCTCCACTCTATCTCTCAATAATTCTTTTCAACATAAAGAAACATGCCCTTTCAACTTAGTTTGTGCTAACTGGACTCTCTGTGGGTCCTTAACATCTTCAAACTTGAATTAGTCCTCCAGCTCTCTGATCCAGTCTATCAGGTCTTTCAAATTCAACGAACTCAAAAAGTTAGAAACCTCAACTTTATGAACTTTACTCACTTGCACCACCACCCAGAGAAATCTTTCCTCTCCCTCATATGTTGGTCCTTCAACCTCTTTAGCTTCAAGCTCTTCTTCTACCTCTTCATATTCATCCTTTGATTTTGGATTCCTCCGCAAACCACCCAATGCATTTCCAATCTCATTCCTCATCTCATTCTTGAAATCCCCCATCATCATCTCTACCATCTAAGGGTTCATCCTCGATGGTATCTCCTCCTTTGCTTCAGTGCAACTACCATAACTCGACGATCTGACTACAAGGTTTCAATTGCCTCTTCATCGGTGATCTATTGAACGCACTTGCAGCGTGCCTCAATTCGACGATGTATTCACCCAAAAGAATGCCTCAAGGTTTGCAACTACCTCTGATACCATCTGACACAACCATAACCTGAAGGATCCTCAAACAGAACAATCTAGATCATGTAGCAAGAGTAGCACATTGGAAGCAACAACAACACATATAGAGAATGCAAAATACAACATCTAGAATATTATAGATTCATCATTAACTAACCAACATATAGGCTTACAGACCTAGAACAACATACATTCCATATTATAATCCATCCAGAACCCCAAATAAGTTCCAATTACAAATCATCAATCTAATACATCATCTATCTTCTTTTTTCATCAAAGGGTCGAATACAACAATATATATCATCTAGAACACATCCGGGTTGGCCACAAAAGATCAAATTCTCCAAAATAGGAAAATGAAACGTGTAAAATAGGTCAGCCCCAAAATGCGAAGATCTCCTTTGCCAAGAATGCAAATGAAGTGTAGACCACCAAGGAAGGTTGACCAAGGGCCCAAGAACATCAAGTATGGAGCCAAATAGATCCACTAGCAAAGAAACCACTCTGCATGAGAAGAAATCTCTAACTAGCCGTTAAGCTCAAAAACTTCTCCGATAACCAAGAACAACTAATATGGAAGCAATAACTCGTCGGAAAAGAGTCCAAATGAACTAAGAATCAAGAAAAGGGAATAAAAACATGACTGGAAGCCATGAATCTGATCTGAAATGAAAAATGAATAACTATCAAAGAATTTCAGAAGTAGCACAAAAACTGTAATAGAAAACAAGAACAATTGAAAAGCAAAAATATATTTTTTTGGTTGCAAGATTTCTCATCGACTGGGGATGCTCCTGCATCAGACACCCCAGGTAGAAAGATATGTTCCATGAGAGGAAACTCATGAACATAAAAAAGGATATGGTATATAGACTTCATGCTAATTTTTTATCCAAATTTCCTCTTTATCTGCAAATTTCTTCCTCCTCACCCCTTTGATAACTCAGCTGAATTTTACAAATTTTCCACTTCTCTCCTTTTTCCTTGCTTCATATCTACACACTGTCTCTTTTGACCACTCTCTTTCTTCTACAAATCTGATCTATTTCTTCTACCAAAACTCTTCTTGTATGCTACCATAACTCTAGCCTTACCGTCATCCAGTACCACCTTATTAACAGATCCATCCACAAGATCCTTCTTCAAATCCATATTATCATCTTATACAACCTCTACAACCTGTTTCTCAGTACGTCAACTCTTCTCAAGACTCAAATTCTTCTCTTCCTTCTCTTTCTCCTTCAAAGAAACCAAAGTGAACTTCTATCCATCCTTCTCAATTGTGATCAAGTTTCTTCTACAATCATAGATAGCTCCTCTATCATACTACCAAGGTCTACCCAATAAAATATGATAGGCATTCATAGACAAAACATCGCATACGACTTCATCTTTGTAAGGCCCAATATTAAAATTAAACAAACACTTCTCTCTCACCTCTACCACATGATCATCTTGTAAACAACTCACCTTGTAAGGACAAGGATGGTCAAGCCTCTTCAAATTAAGCTTCTATACCATCTTGTCTGATACCAAATTTTAAGTAATACCACTATCCATAATAACTTTACAACACTTACCACCTGATTTATAAACAATCCAAATAATTTTTTCTCTGATTAGGTCTGGTCCCTTCTTTTCTTTGCTCCATCAAGACTCTTCTAAACATAATGGATTCTCCTTACTTCGATGCTATCATGCTCTCATCTACAATTCCAACATTTGGATCTCCACATGCTAAGAAATTCCTTGCCTTTCCCTTGTTACCAGATCCCCGAGAACACTCATAAGACCTATGTCTGGTTTCTCCACACTTGAAACATGTACCCAAGATCTCCTTAGTGCTACATCCACTCCCTTTCCTTTTCATCTTCTTCTCCGGTTCTTTACTCCATTTCGATTTAGGTTCTTCAACAATTTGCTTCTCCATACTGCCACTCATCTACCCTCTATCCACTCCATGTATCTCTCTTCCCTTAGGGTTATTTTGTTGTCTTCTTCTCACTTTATCTTTTTCTTTAAGAGCATATTGATAAACCTCCTCAACTATAGAAATCTTCAACATACTCATCTCATCCTAAATGTTAAATCAGAGTCCATTTATGTATCTATCCACCTTCTCTCTATCCATCTCTCGATGTTCAGGTCTGATCATCACCTTATAGAATTGCTTTGTATACTCCACACTCACTTCCTTCTGCTTCAATTTCTACAACTTCTTGAACAATTCCAACTCATAGTCTCCCAGAATGAATTTACCCTTCAATCTCGCAACCATCTACCTCCACTGAGTGATTTTCATCTCACCATTCTTCACTCTATCTCTCTACAATTCTTTCCACCATAAAGCAACATTCCCTTTCCACTTAGTTTGTGCTAACAAGAATCTCTGTAGGTCCTTAACATCTTCAAACTCGAAGTAGTCCTCCAACTCTCTGATCTAGTCTATCAAGTCTTCCAAATTAAGCGAACCCAAAAAGTTAGAAACATCAACTTTATGAACTTTACTCACTTGCACCATTGCCCTAAGAAATATTTCTTCTCCCTCATCTACCAGCCCTTCAACCTCTTCAACCTCAAGCTCTTCTCCTGCCTCTTCATATTCATCCTCTAATTCTAAATTCCTCCATAAAACAACCAATGCATTTTGGATCTCATTCCTCATCTCATTCTTTAAATTCTCCATCATCTGCTCTACCCTTTGAGGGTTCATCCTTCTCGATGACATCTCCTCCTTTGTTCCAATGCAATGGACTCAACTCGATGATTTGACTACAAGGTTTCAATTGCCTCTCCATTGGCGATGTATTGAATGCACTTGTAGCCTACTTCAATTCAGTGATTTGTTCACCCAAAGGAATGCCTCAAGGTTCACAACCAACTCTCATACCATTTGATGCCACAATAACCCAGAGGATCCTTGTCATGCCCAAACTTTTGGGCAAAAACACAAACAACAAATTTTTTTTTGACACTTAAATATAAGTAACCCTATCTTAATTAATTGTGACAACTTGACAAATTGTTCCAAATGAAACCTTATTTAACATTATATGGAAAATGGGTTTCTAAAGAGAATGATGAATTAAAGTTTAAATAGAAACCTAAAGTTTCGATAAAACTCCTTGACGATAAAATCAAAATATTACTTATGTAATAATTATGATAACTCTAATAATCAAGAGATCAAATTAACTTTATAAGGGTACTATTCAATTCATTCAAATGTCCCTTTCCTTTCAGTTACGCTTCATAATAATAATTAGATCAACTTCTACTAAGAAGACATTAATATAATTACTTGATTCGATAATATCCATTATTTACTAAATACCAACACTATTACTATTTCATTTCATTAATATTACCTAATTGAGCAGATACAATTAAGGTGCCAAACTGCATTATGATAATTAAATTATTTGATAAAAGAAATTACTTGGGTTAACAAGGCTTGCAAGACTTAGTACATAAGTTTTATTATAGAGAATTTATATTACGCCACTACAATATCCTCTTAAATTAATTATTTATTTAATTATATTAAGTCATTCCATTTAATTATAAAAGAAAACATTTAGATCTCTAAAATGTAATTATATAATTTAAATCATGTCGTTATATAATACTTCATCCGACATCAACTATTTATTATTTCGTTTTCAATATTCACATTCCCTCTTACTTTAAATTCAACCAATTAATCTTCTCAATTATATTTACCCAATTATGGTGATAATAATGTTGTAGAAAATTCCATTATACTTTACATTACAATCCCCTAAAAGATTAAACTCCAAAAATAATTAGAATTTAAACATCCTTTTTAAATATGCCCATTTGATTATTAAAACATATATACCCAATAAAATGAATAACTCTACAAGTTGTCCTATACATTATATTTGAATGAATATATACAAGTTCCTTATAACTTAACCTAAATATTAAATAAAAAAAAAATGAAACCCTAATTTCTTTATGATTATAAAATAAACCCCTTTATTTCTTATTGTCCATATTACCCTAGCCTTAATCGGCTAGGTTTTTTTTTTTTTTTTTTGTGTGTGACATGAAAATTATGCAGGGGCTATGAGCGGTGGCCATGGAAATATGGTGGAGGGATTGAAGCGGCGGCAACGGTGTTTCCGGGGGCACCACTCACTTTGGGTTACCACAGTGGCGACGACCACTGTGGCCGCCCACAGTGGCGGTGCGCGCCATGGAAATATGGCGGAGGGATTGAAGCGGCGACAGTGGTGTTTCCGGGGGCACCACTCACTGTGGGTTACCACAGTGGTGGCGACCACTGTGGCCACCCACAGTGGCGGCGCGCGAGCCGTCCACTGTGGGAAGCCATAGTGGTAGCGACCACTAAGGTCGCCCACAGTGGCGGCCCTTGGGCCGTCCACTGCGGGATGCCACAGTGGCGCCATCCACTGTGGTTTCCCATAGTGGTGACACCAGACTGCGTCGATCACTGTGCTTAGCACAGGGGTTCGGTCAAAACCCAACCTTTCCATATTTAAAAAAAAAGGGTTTAAAACTTTTTTTTTTGGTTTATTTAAATATATATATATATATATATATATATATATATATATATTATACAAATGAGTATATATATATTTTTGTTTAGAAAAGAATTTCATTTAATCATATATATTTGCATATAAATTTGTTTATGTATATATATATATATATATATTGCAACAAGGCAAAATTTGTAAATACATGTTGATGTCTTTACTTTGAAACATTTTTAACAGAATAGTTAAATTCTTCAGATTTAAATAAATGGGTATTTTTCCTGTTAGATTCAAATGTCTTGCAGCCAAAATAAAAAAATAAAAATTAGATAGTTTATTTAATTCCCAGACTTATTTTCTACAAGTAATCAAAATTTACAGAAGTAAATAAGTTCAAACAATAACTTTGTAAATCTAGAAAAATTATTAAAATAAAACTTTAGAAATGGATATAATAAATTTTGATTTTATTTTTTGCAATAAATAAAATGACAGATTTAGATAAAGTAATATTGCACTTCCATTAACAGATCTAATTGTTTCGTTTCCAGTCTTCTATATGCATACTAAACTATTTCATTATTTTCCTATTTTATTTCATAAGCATAAAAGGAATAAAATAAATTTCTTGCTTTTCCAAAATATCATATACACAACAAATATTAACTTCAAACCTTAGGAAATTTCTTGGTATAGTTAGTACTTCTGTTCTCTGTCTACCCACATTCGGGTTGGATCCGATCATTTTCCTATCACCTTTATTGCTGACTTGATCAATAGAAGGAGAAACTTTCCCTTTAGATTTGAAAAAATGTGGACCCTTCACCCTGACATCAAAAGAAATATTCAGAAATGGTGGAGTATCCAAGTTGAGGGAATGACTATGCTCAAAGTTGTTAAGAAGCTCAAAAGTGTGAAGGACAACATTCGACTCTGGATTAAAACCAATTTTGGGAATATATTTGAGGCTAAGAGTAAAATTCAGGAAAACCTTAAAGAAATACAGGACCAGATCCAGAAGGATGGTTTCAGTACAGTGTCTATTGCTGATGAAAATGAGATCCTTAAAAAATACCATGATATTATTGCCAAAGAGGAAATGTTCTGGAAGCAGAGATCAAGATGCATTTGGCTCAAGGAAGGGGACATGAATACAAGATTCTTCCATATGTCGACTATTAAGCATAAAGCAGTCAATAGAATGAACAAGCTAGTTGTGGAAAGTGGGGAGTTGGTCAAGGAGGATGAAATAAGGAATGAAGCTAAGAGGTATTTCTCGGACCTCCTAAAGAGGGATAACAGTCTGGATGCTGAAGCCCAATCCTCTTTTCTTCAAAACATTCCTTGTCTCATTGATGCTCATAATAATTCCTCCCTCTCTTCCATTCCCACTATCTTAGAAATTAAAAATACTGTTTTCTCCTTTGATGGTAACAAAGCACCTGGACCTGACGGATTCCCAATGTTCTTTTTTCAAGATTTTTGGGATATTATTGGTACTGATGTTGCCAATGGGGTTAAGGAATTCTTTGGGGCTAGAAAACTCTTGAAAGAAATTAATGGTACTTTTATTGCTCTTATCTCCAAGACTCAAGGAGTTGACTCTTTGGACAAATTCAGACCTATTAGCCTCTGCAACTCCTTTTACAAGATTATTTCTAAGGTCCTTACTACTAGAGTTTTGTCTATCCTTCCTGCCTTAATTAAACACTAGCAAAATGGGTTTGTTCCTGGAAGACAAATTCTTGACTCCATTATTACAATTCATGAGAACATTCACTCTCTTGTTAGAGCTAAGAAGCAGGGTCTCATCCTTAAGGTTGACCTCTCCAAAGCCTATGATAGGGTTGACTAGTCTCTTCTTCAGAAAGTTCTCACTTCTTTTGGGTTTTCCTCTAGAGTTGTGGATCTTTTCTCCCAACTAACTACCTCTACGTCTTTTGATGTTCTTGTCAGTGGTTCTCCTTCTACTTTTTCCAAGCCTCGAGAGGTCTTAGGTAAGGAGATCCTATCTCCCCCATCCTTTTCATAATTTTGGCAGAATGCTTTGGTCAAACCATGGAAAAATTGGTGCAGCAAGGATCCTTTAAGGGCCTCCAACCTTCTTCTGCTGACCTTATCTGTTCCCACCAGCAGTTTGTTGATGACACTATTATTATGGGGGAATCAAGTATCTCAAAAGCTAAAGTATTGAAGAGTACCCTGTGTAAATTTTCCTCTGCTATGGGGCAGCTTATCAACTAGGCTAAAAGTGAAGTCTTTTTCATTAATACTCCAGAGAGAAGACAACAGAGGATCAGCAGAATTTTGGAGTGTAAGATTGCTGACCTTCCTGCTACCTACCTTGGACTCCCCATGGGGATTGCCCCTCCTAACTCCTTCAAGAGTTCTCTAGTTGACAAATTTCATAAGAAACTTGTCGGTTGGAAAGGGGCCCTCTTAAGTCAAGCTGGTAAGCTCCAACTCCTTAAGGCTACTCTCCAAAGTATTCCTATTTATGCTCTTAGTCTCTTCAGAATTCCAGTCAAGTATCCTGAAGCAATTGAGAAAATTCAAAGAAGATTCCTATGGTCTGGGGTTGAGGAAAAGCAAAGAATGTCCTTGGTGGCTTGGGACCAGGTCTGTAGGCCGAAAAGCAAAGGTGGTCTGGGTCTCAGGAGGATTCATACTTTAAATGAAGCTCTCTTGTCCAAACAAGCTTGGAGATGGTTTCATTCTGATTCTAAATGGTGCAAAATTTGGAGAAGTACTCTCTTCTATCTTCTTCTCTCTCTTCTTTTCTTAATTCAGATCTTAGTATAAGTGAATCCCATATTTGGAACCATGTTTCTAAATGTAAAGATGTGATTGCTAAAGGAATGATATGGAAACTTGGAAATGGCAGAAAAGTTAGATTCTGGGAGGATCCCTGGATTTTTGATAAACCCCTAATGGACTTCCATGAATGGGCCTCCCATGCCCCTTCCTATATTGGCTCTTTTGGCTCCTTAGTGGCAGATTACTGGGATGGGAACAATTGGCAGAACATTGATAGTATCCACCCTAGCCTTTCTAAACTTAAGACCCATCTCTCTGCTATATGGTTGAATAATGAAGAGGACTCCCTGATTTGGAAACATGATCCCAAAGGTACTTTAACTGTGTCTTCACTGTATTGTGTCCTTTCCCCTCCCCCCTCCTATAAACCCTTTCTGGTCTAAAGCATGGATAAAAGGTCTCACCCCCAAAATCAATTTTTTCTTTTGGACTATCCTCCAAAATAAGATCCTTACCATTGACAACCTAAAAGGCAGAGGTTTTGCCCTTCCTAATAGGTGTGTGTTGTGCTTTCAAGAGGAAGAGTCTGTGGACCACCTTGCCCTCCATTGTTTCTTCTCAGCCTCAGTTTGGGAAAATTTCCTCAAGAGCTTTAGTTTAGCTTGGGTGTTTCTGAGTAACATCAGAGATTTGTTCTCCTCCTAGAATATTCAATGGACTAACTCTTTTTTGAGATGTATGTGGCAGCTCTCTCTTCCTCACATCTTGTGGGGTCTTTGGAAAGAAAGAAACAACCGAATCTTCAGGGATGTTTCCCTAAATCAAGATATTGTATTCCAGAAAATTCAAAGGGCTATCCAGAAAAATATGGGAATCATGGAGGGTCCTTGTTACTCAAATAACTCCCTGGAGTCAAATATCTTAAGGGTTTGGAATATGAAGATCACCGATGGTCCTAATCTCAGCTACAATAAAAGGCTTGAAGCTAAATGGCAAACCCCTCCCCAAGGCTGTCTCAAAATCAATTTTGATGGTGCAGCCAAGGGTAACCCAGGTCCTTCAGGTTGTGGAGCTATTCTTAGAGATCATAGAGGAATTTGCAAAGAGATGATTTTTGTCCCTATTGGAACCCAAACTAACCATAAAGTTGAAGCTATGGTAGCTCTTCAAGGCATAATCCTAGCCAAAAAAAGGAATTGCCCCTATCTATGGATAGAAGGGGACTCAAATAATATAATAAAGTGCCTCAATGGGACCTCAAAACCTTCATGGTCGATTCACAATATAATCACTTCTGCTATTGATATTATTAGAACCTTTAAGAAATGCCATATCTCCCATATCTATCGCGAGGCCAACTGTTCTGTTGATTGGGCTGCCAATGTGGTGGTTAAAAGTGAGACAATTACTACGTGGATGGGTGAGAGCAGACTCCCTGAAGATGTCAGACAAATCATAAGTGATGAGCGAAATAGAAGTACCCCAAAGACTCTTGATTGACAGGGTAATAATGAAAAGTACTGATGTGAGCACTTCGAGTTATTTCGATAATGAGAAAATCACTCATTATAACATCAATGCCATCAACTCCCATGCTTGCTGGGTAATTGTTTTAACTCCGAAAAGCTCTTGGTTTAACCAGCTCTGCAAGTTTCAAAATTTGGCTGTGAGAAGCGACATCATGGGCAAAAATAGGAGATGATATGAGCCAAGTAGCTACAAAGAGTGGAAACAGAAGGAAGAGGTGTGGGGTATTTTGTAGAAGGGCAATCTCTCGAACTTCATAGAGAGACTCCATGACTGTGATGGAATGGTAACTAGCCTTTTTTGCAAAAACTGGAAGAAGGGCATGTAAAAAATGGGTGACCAAATGGTGGAAATTGATGAAGATTTAATTGCTAAAGCTACTGGTCTCAACAGGGAAGGCTGCAAATTCTACAAAGAAAGGAAGGTCAGTAGGGAAGCCATTGAAAGGTACTCGGTTACTGAGAAAGAGAAAAAATGACTGGTAAAGTTGAGCAAAACCTACTACCTGCCTAGGGCTTTTGCCAAACCCTGGTAGGAAATTATTTTTGTTTTAATGCGGTATATAACTCTAGATGGTAGGTTTACGAAAGTCTATGGGTATCATTTTGTTCTGTTAAACCACTTTAGGCATAATGATAAGGTGAATTTTCCTTATTTCTTACTTTTCTCAATGAATGCTTCCCTTAAAGCCTACAAAGAGAATCCTCTGGGCGATACAACAATGCACCAAGGCCTAATGGTCCTAATTTATGACCATTTAAAGGCCAGTCAAATTAACCGGATGCAACCCTCTATGGACTTTGAGGAAGATATGTCTGATTCTACTTTTTTGGAGGAGGAGGAATTTGACAATGATTCCTCATCTGATACTGAGGATAGCTCTAATGATTCAGAGTATGAGAGTAGTAAGAAGAGGAAAACAAGACCCTCATCTTCCAAGGGCAAAAAACTTCAAATCAAACCCTTGATCAACATCTCTTTGGAAGAAGAGGATTCAGATTATTCTGAGGAGAAGAAGAACCCTAAAGGGTTTCTCAAGAAGAAAATTAAAAACCAAGCCCAGACCCAGAAAAAGCATAAGAAAAAAGAGGAGACTGGCAAGGAACCAGAAGCTAACAAGCAAGCTAGGACCCTGGAAGCCGAGCACAGCTTGGAAAAGGAGGCAATGGAAGAGACTCTCAGGGCTGGCAACACTATCTCCGCCCTCCATATCCCTAAAGATGAACAGGTAACCCTTGGAAAAGTGACTCCCCCTAATGGCCCTCCTCCCAAGGGCTTGCATGGTTTTATGAAAACTATGGAATGGATCATTAATGGTTACAAGAAAGCTATGGATGAGTATAAAAAACTATGCAACAGAGTCCTGATTCTAGAGATCATTAATATAGGGGAGGGGAATACAATGGCTGACTATATTGAGGATCTGAAAAAAACTATTGCTAAAGTGGAGGACATCAAAGATGCTTTCAACCCTAGGTTTGAGAAGATTGAAAAGGAGATGCTGGACAGAAAAAGCCTTGTGGAAACTAGTGAAAAAACACTCTCGAATACTATCACTAAAGTGGGAAAAGTTGAGGAGTGCCTTAAGAATATCGTGGAGCAGAGCCTTAGTATTCTGAAAATCTCAGCCAATAATACTCATACCCTCATCAGTAAGCTTGATGATGACAAGGAAATCCAGGAAATTGACCTGGATGCTGAAGGTATAGGGGAAGCTCAAGGTCCCAGAACCGGCACTAGAAGCAAGAGGAAGGAAAAGAAAATTAACAAGGATCTGGAAGAGCTGAAAGCTATCGGGGATACCTATGAGGAGTCGGTGATAAAGGCAGAGGACTTGCTAAAGAAAATTGCTGAGTAGCGTCTCCCCGGTTTCTTTGCTGTTTTTTGTTGTTTTGTTGCTTTGCTGTTCTTTCTGTTCGCTGGTCTTCTGGCTAGTCATTATGTATGCAGACTTTTAATTCTTTTGGTGATCTTTCTCTTTCTATGATGTAAAGGTTTCGGGTCCTTAAAACCTATTTTTTAATCAATCAGAACTTCAAACCTTAGGAACTAATCCATAAATATTCATTTTAGTTCTACAGTATAGCATAACAAAATATTACATTTCTTTAAGGTACATTCAAAAGACACTATCGTCATTTTACAAATAGGTCTCTCATTATTAATAAATGAGGACTTTAAACAAAATAAATAAATATTTTTCCAAATAGTTTTATGCAACAAATAGCTCCATCAAATTTCCACTTGTCCTATTCTTTCCATCCAACAACCTACAAATAATCAAAGGTTTTGACCATGGAGTGCTCACCTCCCAGCCTAGGTTAACTAGTAGCCACCCTTGAGCTTGGAGAACCAAGCCCTAGACAGGTTACACACATGCAAACAAAATAAACAAGGGAAAGCTTTTCACAAACACATTCCCAACCCAGGGCTACACTGCACCACACATTGTGATGTCTTTACACGAGTGGTAGTGGACCAAGTACCCTGAGGAGACTGCAAGTATGGTAAAACACAAAGCCACCTCATGGAAAACCAAATACATCATAAGTATAACAACCCCACATCCTTATGCCCCCCCAAGGCATTCATGCGTTATTTCCCTCCTTATGACCCCCAAATGCATAAACAAGCCATGCAGCAAGGGTCACATAAATATCCCTTGTGATCACTCTCATAACGAGAGCCTCTCACTTGAGGGCTGTCAAACTTCTACCACCCACAAGACCATCCTCTCTCCCAAGAGTAGGAGGCCTTGGTTACTCCCAAAGCACATAAAATGCATACTTCATGTAAAACATAGAACACAAATAATTTCCCAAGGTAAACATACAAGAAACTAACCTTTTTACACAAGTAAATTCTTTCCAACATAACATGCAATATGAAAAACATTACAATAAAAGTTAAACCAACCTTCAAACTGCCCAAAGGTATGCTAGATTAGTTGAGGATGAGCTGCCCAAATCCACAATTCCTTGCTTCTCTACACTTAGCCAAATTCGTAATTCAAATCTATCTTTTTCTTTCAAAATTCCTTGTCTCCAAAAATGGAGAGTGGGTGATTACCCACAAAATCTCACATTCTTGCCTAAGAAGAACTCAGTGAGAGTTCTCACAGGTTTCTAAAATTGAAAAAGGAAAAAGTCCAAAAAAGAACAAAAGGGATCTCTCACCAAAAAGGAAAGTTAACTAACCTAGATGATGCCTTCTAAATTCAATTTTCGCACATCTTAGAAAACTCACTTTTTAGGGTGACTAAACAGCCACATGGGAGTTGTCACATGCCTAAAATTACTCCTAACCCTTAGGTATACCTTATGGGCTTTAGGAAACACCTTTAAACTACCCCAATGAGTCAATTTAACCCCTTTTAAACCCATCTAAAGTTAACTTTCGGGTCAAACCTAAGTTGACCACCCCAAAGATTTTCTACCCTAGAATAATATAGAACCACATTAAATTAATTGAAAAAGCTATGGTTAAACAACTCCCTCCAAGAGACAATTCAAAAATCAAAACATAAATCAACACGTGTCAAGTGACACAATAAAAATACTTTTACGAAGTTATACATGAAATTTTGTCTCTTGTCGGATTTATACAAACATAAATTCAATCTAACACACATGCAACATCCACTTTCACAAATAAAATACTATACAAATGAGGTGTTGTCTCTCCAAATAGACAAACCTTGGTTTTACGAACGTACATAGGTCTAGGTTTGGTTCTCCATAATGTTTCCATGGTCACATGGATAATTTTCCTGTGCATCTCAATTACACATTAGTACTTCCAAATATCCTCATAAAATATTAAACACATGAATAATAATACACATCAAACACTTTGCATACAATTGACATTAACAAATCAATATCTCATATATCCCAATTTATCCACATAAGCTATTATCATAATCCTCATAATTTCATTCATTCATAAGATACACATCATATTTCCAACATCATAATAAAGTTCTGCAAATCCAGATATAGCTGACATACGTTAGTTCAAGATTATCCAATCAGTGGATCTTTTAGGATTTCAAATTCATAACACGTCAAAATGTACACCTCAAGGTGAAATAACTCTATAACTTGGTTCAATTACTTTTCTCACCAATCTATCTATCGAACACAATCCATTCTATTGAATTATACAACATTTATTAGTAGGGTCAAACATGGTCAACTAAGTAAATCAAAGCTTGGTTGGGGAGGGCCTTACAATCCTCAAAAAGAACAATCTAGATCACACAACAAGAGTAACACAACGGAAGCAACAACAACACATACATAGAATGCAAAAGCTAAAATCCACAATATCATAGATGTTGGTATTATGGATGTGTTGCATTGGTTTTGTCATTGATGTCAACACTTATCAACACTTGTGAACACTTATCAACATTAAAGATCTTTTGTTATGTTCACCGACATGTTCAGTGACTTATGCACAATCACCAGTATCCGGTTCACCAATAGGTTATATTTTTCACCAGCACTAAGGATGATCTGTTATCATCTGGAGATTACTTGGTTATGTCGAAGACATTGTTTGGACACTTGGTTTTGGTGATTTGGTTATTGGTCTAATCGAGTTTGCATATTTGTTGTTACTGGCAAATAGGTCTAGGTTATGGACCGACAAGCGTTATCTATTCCAGATCAGCACGACACATTATGGAGATGTCTTATTGATTGGTAATTATTGTAAATGCATTGAGCCGAAATGATGCATCAAATATTGATTCATTTGTAATTGATTTAATTGTAATATTCTTAATAAGCCGACCTACACATTTGGTCTTGGGTTATGGTATATGTGTAAGATCTCATTTGTGAGATTGAGATAAGGAATGTAATAAGGTATAACAAGGTTGTGATATTCGGTATAAGCAGAGCTATACACGCATACATCATTTGAAGATTCAATGAAGGTATGAAGAAGACAATAAGAGCTTAACCAGTACTGAAACCAACATATGAAGATGCTAATTTGAGCAGTACATTATCATTGGATCTAACCATCCAATTGTAGTCAGTGTGACTCCCATTTTATGATTGAGCAGTGAGCTCTAGGTAGGTGGCCTTTCTGCATGTGCAGACCCCATTTGTACACACATACTATCTGTAGTAGTATCATTTGATTATGGGTAAGGTTTCCCACCATGGGTTTTCCCCTTACAGGGTTTCCACGTACAAATATCTGTGTTATGTGTTGTGGATGTTATTTGTCTTTCTGTTTCATGCATTAAACTTTACCGGTACTATTATTAACTGTTAAATTGTCAACCGAAATTAAGTTTGATTAAGTTATATTTGGGTTGAAATTAATAGATGACTGATTCACCCCCCCCCTCTCAGTTGCCTCCAGGTCCTAACAATTGGTATCAAAGCTAAGTCCTCTTTTAGTAGAAGTTTAACAGCTTGAGGAGATTCTATGACAACTAACTATTTCAGGTTGGATAGTTTGAAACTTGATGAAACTAACTATGGTATATGGAAGATCAGAATGGAGACACATCTGAATTGCATTGGAAAAGACATGGGATGTTACAAAGAATGGCTATGTTGGTTCTACACAGAGTCAACCTAATCCACCTACCTTGGCTAAAGATCAGGAGAATGATTGCAAAGCAAGAGAAGCACTTTTGAGCGCATTGTCAGATCAGCAAATCATGGGATTATCAGACCGATCTACTGCTAAAGCTATTTGGGATAAATTGGAGACATTGAATGAAGGTGATACCACTATCAAAATTGCAAAACTGGAATGCTTCCGGGTCAGGTATGAAAATCTGAAAATGGAAGAAGATGAAAGTGTTGGTTGAAAATTTTGTACACTTGGAAGAAATATACAAAATTGTGGTTTCCACCATAGCACACGAGTAAAAACTCTCCTAATTAAGGGAAGGCTCCCCCTATCTAACTAAAACTGAAATAAAATGGGATGGAACAACAATCTTTCTTCTTTCTTCAAGAAAGACAATATCTATCTTCCCAACTCCATAAGAATTATTTTATCGGTTGGGTATCTTAGAAGCATGTATGGCTGTCCATCATAACATCCAATCCTCATATAGGTGAAGGTGGGAAATTGCAGGAATAAACACCCATACTCAGACACCTTGACCCACGCCTCATCTGATACTCTTTTGTTTCTGAGATCCACGTCAAACTGACACATGAAATATCCGAAGAATGCATCTTGGACTCTTCTGAAATGCAGTCTACTAGGTTTCAATGGCAACTGGTCATAATATTCCCAAACTGGTATAAGCGAACGATCACCCTTGGTAGAAAGACCTGGAAAGTGTCTAAGTGACGCTGCTAAATATACCAAATAAGAATTCATGAAGAAGGTCATAGTGGTAGGAACTGCTGCAAGTTGTTTGCACAAAGCATCACTGATGATTTCACCCCATGAAATGTGATGCGATTGCCATATGAACATAATGAATTGATACATCCATGGCTCAAAGACATTAGAGTGCTCAAGGCCGATCATCCTGCTGAGAAGAGTGATGGTGTCTCCTATCTCCCACTTGAAATCACAATGGTACAACTTTGCCCATCTTGAGAAGGAAGGATGAGGCTCTTGGATCCATCTATTGATGTGTCGCTTGCAATCTTTTTCCCTTTTCACATAATACTCTGCTGCACTTTCTTTGGTGATTTCCATATAAATAGGTGCAGGAGGTATTTTGAAGACCTTCTCGATTATATCCACATCAAGACGAATTATAGCTTCACCATCATCATTTTTGATGACTCTTGACTCTTTGTCAAAATGATGGGCGCATGCAAGAACAAACTCAGGTTCTAGGGCAGCCACTGGGAAAGAAGATGCATGATGGATATGGCTATCCAACAGCCGCTGCAAGTTGTTATCCTATGGATCTTCTACCTTGTTGATGAATTCTGCCATATCAACATGCCCTATTTCCGTGTCCCTAATGCGATCCAAATGAGAAGAAACTTGGGAAGGTGCAACCTCTTTCTGGTATTTGTCATATTTGTATTTCATTTTCTTTGGAGTTGGCGATGCCGACAAATCTGACATTGATTGTGAACCTGGAATGCTGTGATGAAGACTTAAAAGAGTTAAGGCAACATCATAATCAGCTGCAAATATCATTCTTCCTTTTTCAAATGGGTAAAACTTTGATTTCTGAATTTCATGGTGTTGTGAAAGGAAGAGAGGAGATATGTAGAAATGGGAAAATCTTGACTTTGACCAATTTCGGATCTTGGGAGAATTTTCACAAGTATACAAGTTGGAAAGGACATACATGCAATCGGGGTTTTAAAACCCGAATACAAGTACACTTGTAAATTCAAAAATGGAGAAATGGACGAAAAATGAGATTTTGACTTGCGGGAAATGATGGAAATGGAAAGTACGGATATGGGGAACGTGAATGGATAGAAACGGGAATATCCGGGAAAGTCATTTTCATGAAAACGGGAAGAACTTTTCAACATGTAATCCGGTTTTTAAAACCCGAATTTGCAAGGGAGGGGTATTTCACACTTTTCAAGCTTGGAATTTTAACCAAAAATGATTAAATTCCTTAATTGTAGGGGAAGGACAAAAATTTCCAGCGAACTTGTAATCGAGATTAAAAATCCCGAATACAAGTTAAGAGGGAATTTTGAGAAGAACAATACAATTCAACAATTGCATTTCAAGGGGAAGATTTCTTTCGCGAAAACCAAATTTTTTGGGGAAGAATGCCAAAAAATGCAACTAATAATGAAAAATAAAGAAAAAAAGAAAATAATAAAATGAAGAGAAGAAAGGAAGAACATACCTTTCTTAAAAATGCAAAATGCTTCTCCAACAATGCAACAATTCTTGAAATGAAGAAGCAAAACCGGTGAAAAGGAGCAATGCGGAAAACCAAACCCTTATCACGTTTTTTGCAAAAATGTCTCATATGGAAAAACGTGGCACCAAGAAAGAGCAAAATGTCATGGAAAATGCTTGAATGATTCTTAAACCTCAACGCCTTGGTACTTCAAGCTAAAATGATCCATGTTCTTGAAGGTGCGTGGCATTCAACACTTCTAAAATGCAACCATAATGATTCACGTGGAGGAAAAAATGTGGCACTTGTTGCATATTGGAGGGCATCATTAAATGGCTTAAAACTCCTCCCAAACTCCACGCCTAGGTGAGAAAGGGCAAAACGATTTAGGAGTTTGCAGTTTGTTAAAGATTTAACCCCTCAAAATGTGGCATTAAAGAAAAACGTGGTTGCTGATTTAGGGCAAAAAACCAGCAAATGTATCCTCCAAATGGCGTGAAAGATGTCCAAGAATGCATGAAGATAGGATGCAAACCAAAACGCCTCCTTCCTCCAACAATTTCTCCACAAAATTTGCCTTGAAATGGTCAAAAATCATTTTTCCCTTGCATTTCGGGTTTTTTGGAGCAAAAGACAAGTTCGATTTCTCCAAAATGAAGCAAATCGGGTTTTAGATAGAAAACAACAAGTTCGATTTTCACTTTTCCCACTTTCATGTCAAAATCGGGTTTTTTAAGACAAATGGCAAGTTTAATTTTTCACTTTTTCACTCATCAAGGCAAAATCGGGTTTTTTTGGACAAATGACAAGTTTAAAATTGTCAAAAATGCACTTTCATGTCAAAATTGGGTTTTTTGGAGCAAACTGCAAGTTTAAAAATACTTGTAAAAGGGAAATAAAATCCCTACAACAAGTTAAAAACACTTGCACATATGTAATGGGGATTTAAAATCCCTATTACATGTGAAAACCATTAAAGTAGGGGTTTTTTGAACAAACTGCAAGTTTACTTGCAGTTGAGCCAAAAAATCCCTATTTTAACTAAAAATGACCAAAAAACAATAAAAAGATAAAAACATTAAAGGGGAAACTTAAAATAAATTACAAGTGACATATTTAAAATAAAAGTGCACATTTAATTGATCAAAAATTCCCCTACAAAGACCATAACAATGAATATCATTAAAACTTGCAGTTTGAAGAAAATTCTCCACTTGCAGTCTGGGTTTTAAAACTCGAAATTGAAGGAAAGGCATAGCAAACGAACCCAGAATTGGATGAAATTTGAAGCATAGTTTGAGAATGGACTGAGGATCAAGCCAGTCCAAGGATTAGTCAAAATTTTGCCTTGGGAAGTGTGCCATAGAGTAAAAATTTCAATTTTTTCATAAATTTTTTCTCGTAGTGGTCCTTCATTTTTGAAAACAAAAATGAGGACAACAACTGGCTCTGACTGGAGAATTTTTTCATTTATCCTTCAAGATTATGAGAGAAAATAATCCAGAACTCTAAGTGCCTTCCTCTTATCCATTGGGTCACAGGGTCAAACAAAGCAAAAACGAACAAATGAAAGACGAAAAACAAACAAGAGAAAGACATTATGTACAAAAAGTTACCTTGAATCTTCATTCAAAGTAATGCTTCAAATGCTGACCATTATATGGCAGTGCAAATGGTGTTCCATCATGATAAGCCAAGATAAAACTATCTTCTCTAGCAATACGGTGAATGGTGAAGGGTCCTCGCCAAAGAGAATCAAATTTGCCATGTAAACCTTTCGGTTCCCTTCGCTTATCCCAAAGCAAAACACGATCACCAACTTGGAATCCTTTTTGCTTTGCTTTCTTATCAAAAAGAATTTTGACCTGTTGCTGATGCTGAGCAATTCGGTCTACCACTTGTGTTCTTTGTTCTTCTAGCTGGGAAAGATACATGATCCTTTTGTCTAAAGCATTCTCATAAGTTTGATCCTCAATTGCTTTAGATAACTTGAGAGCAGGAAGTTCCAAAGTGATGGATATTTCTGCATTGATCCCATAAAGAAGCTGAAATGGTGACATACCAATAGCCCTTTTAGGTGTAATCTTGTCCGCCCATAAAGCATCAAAAAGAGCCTTATGCCAGGACCTTTGATTTTCCTCCACAAGTTTGCGAATAATAGTAATCAAATTCTTGTTACTAGATTCCGCCTGACCATTACCTTGGGGATAGTAATCAGAAGAATGAGTTAACAAGATATTATACTCAAAGCAAAATTGTGAAATTTCTGAGGAAGAGAAGGTAGTTGAATTATCAGTCACAATTTTGAATGGAACACCAAACCTGGAAAAAATATTCTCCTTGAGGAATCTGCATACTACCTCAGAAGTAGCGTTCTTTACTGGTATGGCTTCCACCCACTTGGTGAAATAATTAGTAGCTGTAAGGACATAGGAATGACCTGCACTTGAGGAGGGATTGATCACACCAATGAAATCAATGCCCCATTACCGGAAAGGTTCTTCAACAATAACCGGCTTCAATGGTAATGCTGCAAGCTTTGGTTTGCCTACAAACTGCTGACAATGTACACACTTACGTACCCACCGAAAAGCATCTTGAAAGAGTGTAGGCCAATAATATTTTGCTCTTAAAATTTTATGAGCGGTCACTGGCACAGAAAAATGTCCACCACAAGCCTTGTCATGGAAAGATTCCAGCAATTTAGTTTGTTGTGCTTTGTCAACACAACGGAGGAAAGTACCATCAATGGCTTTTTTGTACAAACCAGTATCCCATAATACGAAGTTTGCAGCTTTCAACTTGATACTTCTTTTTTCCTTGAATGTCAAATGTTGTGGACATTCGCCATAGGTCAAGAAAAATGCTATATTAGAGTACCATTCATCAGTAGTACTAACAAACAACACCTTGGGAAGATCTTCCGAATCATCCAATTCTCGCTCCTTCAGAATACCTTCTGCCATCAGCTAATAGAGTCCTCTTCCTCGAACAAGCTTTGTAGGCTTGATCTCCAATTCATACTCTTGGATTTTTGCGATCCAATTTCCTCTTTTTGTGCCAAACTCCTATTGTGTTAAAATAGATTTTACTGATGTATCAGGAACTAACACAATGGTATGAGAATTCAAGATGTAAAAATGGAAGTTCTTAACTGCTTTAACCACTGCATAGGCATTCTTCTCAATAGAGGAATACTTGAGTTCATGAGACTTCAGAGGACAACTCATGAAAGCGATAGGAGATTCAATTCCTTCTAAATTTTTCTGCATCAGAATAGCTGACAGAGTATGCTTGGAAGCATAGCTATACATAATGAACTCCTTAGTGTAATTGGGACAAACCAACACGGGTGCATGAGCAATTGCATCTTTAATTTCATTGAATGCCGCTCTTCCTTCATAATTCCAATGGAAAGAAGACTTTCCTTTCATCATGTCCACAATATGACGAGTCTTCTCTGCAAAGTCAGGAATGAATCTTCGTAGAAAATTAACCTTACCAAAAAAGGAATGAACAGCAGTCTTGTTGGATGGCAAAGGGAGATTCTAAATTGATTTAACCCTCTCAGGATCAACTTTTATACCCTCCTTGGAAACAATGTGACCAAGAAGTTTTCCCTCCATCACCCCAAAAACTGACTTCTTGGGATTAAGAGAGTTGCCATGCTTGCGACATCTTTCAAGTACATCTTGTAGATGAAAAAGATGATTCTCACGATCTTTAGAAAAAACAGTAAGATCATCAAGATATACTACAATATACCTTCCCACAATACCACGGAAAGCCAAGTCCATAGCTCGCTGGAAAGTAGCTCCTGCATTGATCAACCCAAAAGGCATTCTGCGGTATGCAAATGTACCCCATGGAGTGGTGAATGCAGTCTTGTGTTGATCGGGTTCACTAACCTCAATCTGATTGTATCCCGAAAATCCATCTAGCATAGATAGCATCTCAGAGCCTGTCACCGTTTGCAAGACTTGATCCATGATTGGCAATGGATAATTGTCCTTGAGTGATAGCTGATTAAGATTTCTAAAATCCACACAGATACATATTTCTCCATTCTTCTTATGCACCGGTACTATATTTGCCAACCATGTTGAATGATGGATGGGAAAGATAATCCGAGCATCAAGCATCTTTTGAACTTCAAAAAGAATGGTACCTGAAATATTTAGATTATATTGGCGTTGCTTCTGTCTGAAAGGTTCCGCGCCAAGCTTGAGAGGAATGTCATGTTGCACTTCCTTGGGTTGGAAGGACTTTAGATCATCATATGAGTACGCCAAGACATCATGGTATTGGCGCAAAAACTGAATAAACTAATCTTTCTCATCTGAAGTGCAGTTATTGCCAATATTGACAAACTTTGGATCTCTGGTAGATCCAA
Source organism: Cryptomeria japonica (assembly GCF_030272615.1). Taxonomy (NCBI): domain Eukaryota; kingdom Viridiplantae; phylum Streptophyta; class Pinopsida; order Cupressales; family Cupressaceae; genus Cryptomeria; species Cryptomeria japonica. The sequence continues at coordinate 360,584,632 of NC_081413.1, forward strand.
TATTATATTTCTCATATCCCATAGGAGAATCAGTACTTTCTTGTTGACGTCTCTTGATATAACGATCATGTTGATCGAAAAGTTTTTCAAGAGAAACCAACCCCTTGGGAATTTTATTTCCTTTCAGCTGAAGGATATTTTCATCTGATTCAAATGATGTATTAGGTACCAAATCTGATGACAAAGAAGAAGGAGAATTACTTCCTTCAAAATACAGGTTGTTGAAACCATCCTCAGCTTGCAAGAAATTATTGATCTGCTTATCATCATTGAAGATCTGCCAATGATCCCAATTATCAGGCACACTAGGTCTGCAGATTATCTCAATAATATATTTATCTTGACCAAAGTCAAGATGAGGGATTAAGGAAGTAGCTGAAACAACAAGAGAATCAGCTCTATCATTGTATTCACGAGGAACAACTGAGATATTGATAGAATCGAAATCTTCAATATTCTCCCATACCAAATTGCGGTAATGCTTGAGTCTATCATTCTTAGTTTGATATATGTTTCTCACTTGACAAACAATTAATTTTGCATCACCTTGGGCATGAAGGTTTCTGATTCCTCTTTTCAATGCAACACTCATCCCTAACAAAAGCGACTCATATTCAGCCATATTGTTGGTATTAGAAAATTGCAACTTGAAAGAGTAAGGGAAGATCTCTCCCTTGGGAGATATAAGAACTACACCAGCTCCGGATCCATTCATACCGCAGCTACCATCAAATTCAAGAGTCCATACATCATTTGAATTGTTGTTAGAGCCGCCTTCATCTGAGATGAGCGCATTGTGGAAAGAAAAGTTGTCATCTTCTTCCATAGGAGAGGATGAACTTTCCTCTTGAATAGATGAAGAATGAAGCTCTTCTTGTCGAGTATGTGATGGGATACTTTCATCAACAAATGAAGATGTGACTTCTTCAATCATAACATATGAATTGGATGACCCATCTTCTGATGCTTGGTCCTGATCGGTATCATCAAACTTTTCATTTGCTGAAAGTAATGAAATATCAGAGCTATTAGAAGGATAATCTTTAGTAAATTCTGAAATTTCATCTATATGGAGGTAATAATTCCCAAAACCTGAAGATTCAAAGAGAATCTAAGCATGAGGGTCATTGGTCTTGACAACCGTGTACTTGGTTTCTTTTTCAGGAATTAACTTCTGCACAACACCTTTGATAGGTATTCTTGCTTCTGTCATATCCATGCTGAGTTCACCTCCAACATCTTTACAAAAATTATGGCCAAGTAACATTCCGTATGATGCAGGAACGTCAGCCACCAAGACAGTCATCTTTATTTTATTATCCGGGAAAGCAGCAAATGCAAATTGCGCGTCCTTGATTTGCCCAATAAGGGGCACTTGCTTGTTCTCCATGGAATAACAATGACCAAAAGTTTTGGTCAAGGTCAGCCCCAAAGCTTGAGAAACTTTTGTGGGCATGACGTTATCAGAAGCACCAGAATCCAAGACACAATTGCTCAATTGAAAACCATTGATCAACAAGGAAATGTAAAAAGGTTCTATCTTTCCTTGGGTAGTAGATGGAATGGTCACCAAATGATTGGGCAAATTCTTGGGTTCTTGTGGGATAGTGTTTTCAAGTATAGGACGAGTCTCCTTACTTTTAACAAAATCAGCTAATCTATCAAATTGATCAGGATTAGCTTGTAGATACTCAACTTCGGACATTTGAATCTTAGTCTTCCTAGCATGGTCAATAATATCAAAGGCTTGAAATGAACCAGCTAGAAAGGGATTAACATTGTCCGATAATGGTTTGGGGTTGGGCATACTGGGCTTGGGATCAACAGATGAAGCAAGAGGAGGACTTTTGTTACTTACTTGGATTTTCGCTGCATCCTTTGGAATATAAGGCAGCGGTGTTCCTCTTTTAGCAATAACAACAGGTGGTTGTAAATCACTTGTGATCTTTGCAGCTTCTTCTTGCTGGGCCAACTGGGTCTGGGATCTTGTCGTTACAAAAAATGCTTGGCTATGAGCCCTATCGGTAGCAATAGAGTCATCATAGTGCATGTAACGTATAGTAGAGTCGCCAATCACTTCTTCTTCTTCTTGTTGAGGAAGAGCAACTTCATCAGACTGATAATCAAAATAAGAAGACTCATTTTGATCAGCCTCATAATAGCCAACTGCTGCCTTTGAAGGAGGTGGCTCAAGCACAAGTCTCTCTGGAGGGGGAGGCAACTTGGGTTGATTTTTGGCAGCATAACTGGCAACAGTATTAGGATATGTCCTTCTTGGGATATCCTTGTATGGTGCGGGGTAGGAATTCTGAGATACTTGCTTCTTTAAAGCAAGAAGTTCATTTGCCAATTTCTGTACCATAGGATCGGTAGAACCAGAAAATGAACCATCCATATGCGAACCTCCTTTGGACCGATTAGAATCCTTTTTGATCTTACCAGCTAAGATCAAATCGTCCTCAATTTCAATAGCCATTGATTGAGCAACTTCTAAATCAGCAGGAGATGCTCGTCTTAAGAAGAAACTAACCTCGAGCAATTGAGTGTTGATGAAAAAACACTTGAGGTTTTCAGGAGTAGGCTTAGAATTAACAGGAATTCTATTTGCTAATTTGTTAAATTTAGCAATGAATTCACGCATGCCTTCATGCGTATCCTTCTTCATTTGTGTCAACTGGGCCAACAAGGCATGCTCATCTTCTGTAGGCTTGAAACGTTCCTCGAACTTGTCTCTCAACGAGTTCCAGGAAACAATTGAACCAGCAGTAAGATTGAAAAACCAGTCGGCTGCAATACCTTGAAGAGTCTCTATAAACAACCGAACAACAACATCTTGATGTTCAACCCCAAGAACACCACATGCCATATAAAAGGACTTGACATGTTCATCTGGGTGTTGCTTTCCATCGCCATAAAATTTGGGAAGATTTTTGCGTGAACCTTGTGGAAGCGGATGAAGAGGTGGGGTTAATGCCAAAGGACCAAAAGCTACTCCCCACGGACCGGGAGGAGGAAGCGGAGGTGGATTAGCCATATTGGGTAATGAAGGTATTAGTGGTTTGAAGAAGAAGGAAGAATTTTCACTTGGGATGGATTTCTTCTTCCTTGAAGGAGGATAACTTATGGTTCGTGATAGGGGAGATGTACTAGTGAGTAAAAAGGATCTAGCTTTTTTAGCAGCAGATATTCCTTCTGAATATTCACCTTTCTTCTGACAAACGTAAACACACAAATTTTCCAGCTTAAAGAAATGAAAGAATTTCCAAGCTCTTCTTTCGAAAACAACATGACACTAGTCTTCAAACGAAAGTGTGAGGCTTCCGAATGCATCCGTGTCCCCAGCAGAGTCGCCAAAAAACTGTTGGTTGAAAATTTTGTACACTTGGAAGAAATATACAAAATTGTGGTTTCAACCACAACACACGAGTAAAATCTCTCCTAATTAAGGGAAGGCTCCCCCTATCTAACTAAAACTGAAATAAAATGGGATGGAACATCAATATTTCTTCTTTCTTCAAGAAAGACAATATCCTTTTCTCTTCACGGAGAAGGATAGCGATTGAAAACGAACAGCGGTAACTACTTTCAAGTGAAATGAGAGAAAGGAAATGAAGTTTCCTGAAAGCGCAAGGACTTCCGTCACTTCCTTCGGGATGGGAGAACAATATCAAGCTCAAAGACTTGACTATTGGAAGTCCTATCTACCTTTTGCTATACTAAATTTTACAACGAATAAAAGATAACAGCTCAAAGACTGAAATAATCTATTCTTTTAACACAAAGACAAGAACTAATGCAAGCTCAAAGACTTGCTGCTATTTCTTACCAAACAGTAATTTTTCCTCAAGAATAGATGCAAGCTCAAAGACTTGCTGCTCCTTCAAGAGGGTTTCCTATTTTAATTAATCTTCTCTACTTGCAGCTCAAAGACTTCAAATCAGATTGGACTAAGCTCCTTTAGAAACACTTTGCATAGAATAAATAAAAAGATTCAAACTCAAACATGTAGCTCAAAGACTCAAAACTTGAGTAATCCTTCTTTCTTATTCTTCAAAACCTTCAATTCACATACATAAGCTCAAAGACTTCTTGCTGTAAATTTGGCAGAGTTTTTGCTTGCTTTCCAAAAGATATATTTACAATGGACCTCTCAAGAATTTATAGAAAAGGAGCCTTGAGAAAAAGGTGGGAGGATCCTAACTAACTTGAGTGATTCTCTCAACCACCAAGACTCATTCAATAAATAACTGAGACTTCATTAACTAACTAAGAGTTACTCTAACTAACTAAGACTTATTCCAACTACAGTCCTAATCGGACACAACTTGTAGTTGCCTTACATGTAATTACAAAAGTGCAAGTAATGTGTAACTTGCATTTTACAAAAGTTACTTTTACATGTAACTTGTCTAAACAAAATTACAACTAAAGATTACAAAAGAGGGAAAATTCAACTAAGTGTTGAAAAACACTTAATTTGCCTTTTGTGAAGACACGAATCCTTGAAATTTCCAAATGCTCATTTGTAGTTCCACGGGATTCGGTTCATGGGTGTTCTTAGCAACAACCATAGTCTTCACAATAGTGTCATGACAGCGGAGGAGCGCAGAATTGTCTTTATCTAGGATAGACTGGATCTCATGCAAAAAGGCTTGGTGTTTCATCAATGCTTGAATTGAAGCTACCGAGAATTGTTCGCTCCTCCATTCATTATGAATCCTCATTTGTAAATCAGCAAGAACCTCTTCTTGTGGAATCAGCTCTCCATCCTGACTTACTATATTGCAAGAGGCCCTTTCACAATGTGAGACAATACCTCGATAGACTTCATCCCGGAATCTCCTTGCATCACTGATCTCCTCAATGAGGGATTTAAGAACAAGGGTCTTGTTTTCCATGAGTTCCTCAAATTCCAAGTACATGACTCTGGAAGAGATGATGGCGTGCTCCTGCAAAATACTCAGCTGTTGTTGGGGCATGGTATGCCAGATTGCCAGACTTTTCTCAACACTTTCCAGATTCTTTTTGAAAGTGTTAGAAGTCTGATCCAGTTTCTCCTCAATGGTTTCCAACTTAGACATTATTTGAAAAATGTCTTTTACCACTTGAATACATTGATCATGAAGTTGATCAACCCAGGAATCCAGTGCTTGTACTTTCTGAGTAGCCCTTTCCACTCCACGAATTGATTCTTGGGAACCAGAAGAACCTATGGAGTTACTCCCTTCAACAGCAGGTTTTGTGATTTTATGAATGGCTGCCATGAGCTGTCGGTTTTCTTCTTCTAGCTTGTCTTTCTTTGCAAGAAGATCGTCACACCTTTGCACTAGTGAAGCAACATAAAACTGAGCATCATGTTTAATGACCTCATGTGTTTGCTTGCCCAATTCTACCCTTGTAACCTTATAATCAGCAGCTAACATTTCATCAAGTGGTTTATCTGCAATAGGTTCCACAATTTCAGCTACTTTCATCTTGTTGCTATCAACAGTTACCCTAGAGATAGTTTTTGCCTTCTTAGCAACTTTGGATCTGGACTGTTTGAGTTGCTGGTAGTCAAAGGCATCAGGTGAGATCTCTTGCTTCTTTCTTTTCGGGGTGAAAGAACTAAGCTATGGAGGCAAAGTCATCAACTCACTTCCAGTAGTAGCCGTAGGCAAAGGAGAAGCAGTTTCTATTTGAATTACCGTGGTAACCCTGGGAGGAAGATCTGTTTGAATAGCGACCATGGTTTGCTCAGTTACCAATGGACATGAAGATTGCCTCATGAATTCTTCAAAACCAGAAGTGGAAGTATCGATTTCTGATAACTGAATGCATGTGGGATTATCTTCGGGAACTTTCAACACACTTTCTCGTTGTTGATCAGGAGAAGGCTCGTATGCTGAAATGGGAACTGCATTCTAAGGAGACTCATCTATGAGCAAATTAGGAGGAGAAAGAGGCGTCTCAATGGAAATTGGAGGAATGACCTTGTGAGGTGAGTCTGAAACTAGAGACCTAGGTGCATCGTCAGATTGCTACCCCTCTTCTGGATTATCCAGATCGATCACCCGAACATGGAACCGTGATTTCTCCTTCCCACGAGTAGTCGTCTCCTCAGGAGGAAGCACTACTGCACGACTAACTCGTAACTTGATCCTTGTGCCTGAAGATGAAGCACCCTCCTTGTTATCAATCTGAATCTTAGATTTCCGTCCAAGAGGCCCTGTAGAATCATCTTCTTTACCAACCTTGATTTTGATAAGTCTAACAGCGTTACTTTTCAGCCATGAGTTAGTGTTGGCCAAGATAGGCTGAAATCTGTCAAGGATGGAGACGCACTCCTTGTGTGACCATTGGATCAAAGGAAGTGGAGCTTCCTCAACCCTTCGTGAAATGTATTCAAGATCAAGTATATGCCCGTCATCGATCATCCCTTGTGGGATATCCGCCAAGTTCAAGTCAACATTTTGCTCAACAGTGAGCCTGCAGTAATCCATCTTCAGAACTTCGGCTTCCATACGGAGATCTACCCAAATGTCTTCAATGCGACGAACATGCACAAAGGATTTCTTGATCTTCTCCTTCATACCTCTATAATCAAAATCAGCCCTAGGTTTGAACCTCTTAAGCTTGATTTCCTGCAATTCAACCTCCATGGCCTTAGCCTTCACAGATGTGACAAGGGAGTATCGACCAATTTTCAATGGGTTTGTGCTAGAGATCCCCATTCCAACCTTGTGTCTAGCAGACTGAAAAGTATGAACAACCATGATCTGTCTTCCCAACTCCATAAGAATTATCTTATCGGTTGGGTATCTTGGAAGCATGTATGGATGTCCATCATAGCATCCAATCCTCATATAGGTGAAGGTGGGAAATTGCAGGAATAAACACCCATACTCAGACACCTTGACCCACGCCTCATCTGATACTCTTTTGTTTCTGAGATCCACGTCAAACTGACACATGAAATATCCGAAGAATGCATCTTGGACTCTTCTGAAATGCAGTCTGCTAGGTTTTAATGGCAACTGGTCATAATATTCCCAAACTGGTATAAGCGAGTGATCACCCTTGGTAGAAAGACCTGGAAAGTGTCTAAGTGACGCTGCTAAATATACCAAATAAGAATTCATGAAGAAGGTCATAGTGGTAGGAATTGCTGCAAGTTGTTCGCACAAAGCATCGCTGATGATTTCACCCCATGAAATGTGATGCGACTGCCGTATGAACATAATGAATTGATACATCCATGGCTCAAAGACATTAGAGTGCTGAAGGCCCATCATCCTGCTCAGAAGAGTGATGGTGTCTCCTATCTCCCACTTGAAATCACAACGGTACAACTTTGCCCATCTTGAGAAGGAAGGATGAGGCTCTTGGATTCATCTATTGATGTGTCGCTTGCAATCTTTTTCCCTTTTCACATAATACTCTGCTGCACTTTCTTTGGTGATTTCCATATAAACAGGTGTAGGAGGTATTTTGAAGACCTTCTCGATTGTATCCACATCAAGACGAATTATAGCTTCACCATCATCATTTTTGATGACTCTTGACTCTTTGTCAAAATGATGGGCGCATGCAAGAACAAACTCAGGTTCTAGGGCAGCCACAGGGAAAGAAGATGCATGATGGATATGGCTGTCCAACAACCACTGCAAGTTGTTATCCTGTGGATCTTCTACCCTGTTGATGAATTCTGCCATATCAACATGCCCTATTTCCGTGTCCCTAATGCAATCCAAAGGAGAAGAAACCTGGGAAGGTGCAACCTCATTCTGGTATTTGTCATATTTGTATTTCATTTTCTTTGGAGTTGGCGATGCCGACAAATCTGACATTGATTGTGAACCTGGAATGCTGTGATGAAGACTTAAAAGAGTTAAGGCAACATCATAATCAGCTGCAAATATCATTCTTCCTTCTTCAAATGGGTAAAACTTTGATTTCTGAATTTCACGGTGTTGTGAAAGGAAGAGAGGAGATATGTAGAAATGGGAAAATCTTGACTTTGACCAATTTCGGATCTTGGGAGAATTTTCACAAGTATACAAGTTGGAAAGGACATACATGCAATCGGGGTTTTAAAACCCGAATACAAGTACACTTGTAAATTCAAAAATGGAGAAATGGACAAAAAATGAGATTTTGACTTGCGGGAAATGATGGAAATGGAAAGTACGGATATGGGGAACGTGAATGGATAGAAACGGGAATATCCGGGAAAGTCATTTTCATGAAAATGGGAAGAACTTTTCAACATGTAATCCGGTTTTTAAAACCCGAATTTGCAAGGGAGGGGTATTTAACACTTTTCAAGCTTGGAATTTTAACCAAAAATGATTAAATTCCTTAATTGTAGGGGAAGGACAAAAATTTCCAGCGAACTTGTAATCGAGATTAAAAATCCCGAATACAAATTAAGAGGGAATTTTGAGAAGAACAATGCAATTCAACAATTGCATTTCAAGGGAAAGATTTCTTTCACGAAAACCAAATTTTTTGGGGAAGAATGCCAAAAAATGCAACTAATAACGAAAAATAAAGAAAACAAGAAAATAATAAAATTTAGAGAAGAAAGGAAGAAGATACCTTTCTTAAAAATGCAAAATGCTTCTCCAACAATGCAACAATTCTTGAAATGAAGAAGCAAAACCGGTGAAAAGGAGCAATCCGGAAAACCAAACCCTTATCACGTTTTTTGCAAAAATGTCTCATATGGAAAAACGTGGCACCAAGCAAGAGAAAAATGTCATGGAAAATGCTTGAATGCTTCTTAAACCTCAACTCCTTGGTACTTCAAGCTAAAATGATCCATGTTCTTGAAGATGCGTGGCATTCAACACTTCTAAAATGCAGCCATAATGATTCACGTGGAGGAAAAAATGTGGCACTTGTTGCATATTGGAGGGCATCATTAAATGGCTTAAAACTCCTCCCAAACTCCACGCCTAGGTGAGAAAGGGTGAAACGCTTTAGGAGTTTGCAGTTTATTAAAGATTTAACCCCTCAAAATGTGGCATTAAAGAAAAACGTGGTTGCTGATTTAGGGCAAAAAACCAACAAATATATCCTCCAAATGGCATGAAAGATGTCCAAGAATGCATGAAGATAGGATGCAAACCGAAACGTCGCCTTCCTCCAACAATTTCTCCACAAAATTTGCCTTGAAATGGTCAAAAATCATTTTTCCCTTGCATTTCGGGTTTTTTGGAGCAAAAGACAAGTTCGATTTCTCCAAAATGAAGCAAATCGGGTTTTAGATAGAAAACAACAAGTTCGATTTTCACTTTTCCCACTTTCATGTCAAAATCAGGTTTTTTAAGACAAATAGCAAGTTTAATTTTTCACTTTTTCACTCATCAAGGCAAAATCGGGTTTTTTTGGACAAATGACAAGTTTAAAATTGTCAAAAATGCACTTTCATGTCAAAATTGGGTTTTTTGGAGCAAACTGCAAGTTTAAAAATACTTGTAAAAGGGAAATAAAATCCCTACAACAAGTTAAAAACACTTGCACATATGTAATGGGGATTTAAAATCCCTATTACATGTGAAAACCATTAAAGTAGGGGTTTTTTGAACAAACTGCAAGTTTACTTGCAGTTGAGCCAAAAAATCCCTATTTTAACTAAAAATGACCAAAAAACAATAAAAAGATAAAAACATTAAAGGGGAAACTTAAAATAAATTACAAGTGACATATTTAAAATAAAAGTGCACATGTAATTGATCAAAAATTCCCCTACAAAGACCATAACAATGAATATCATTAAAACTTGCAGTTTGAAGAAAATTCTCCACTTGCAGTCTGGGTTTTAAAACCCGAAATTGAAGGAAAGGCATAGCAAACGAACCCAAAATTGGACGAAATTCGAAACGTAGTTCGAGAATGGACTGAGGATCAAGCCAGTCCAAGGATTAGTCAAAATTCTAATTGGGGAAGCGTGCCATAGAGTAAAAATTTCAATTTTTTCATAAAATTTTTCCCGTAGTGGTCCTTCATTTTTGAAAACAAAAATGAGGACGACAGAAAGGATTTCTTCTTTTATGGAAATAGTTAATGAAATTATTTTGGGTATACAATGCTGTGGAGGATCCTTAAGTGAAGATGAAATTGTTTCTAAAGTTTTAAGATCATTGCCATTGACATAAAAAATAAAAGTAACTGCTATTAATGAATTGAGAACAATGCCTAATACATCAGTATCTAGAGATACCTTGGTTGGAAAACTTTCAGCTTTTGAACTTGAGGAATTTGGTCCTGTTGCTACAATTAAGATAGTTTTGGGTTTCAAAGCATCATCATCTAAAAAATCTATTTGGAAAGCACTCTATGCTAGAGAACTTGAAGAAATAAAAAGAGAGAATGAAGAACTTGAAGAGCTTGAAGCACTATTTGCAAGGAAAATGCCTAAAGGTCTAGTTGAAAGTAAGTATGAAGGTAAAGCACCATTTGAATGTTTTAACTGCAATAAAATTGGTCATATGGCATCTAGGTGTCCTAATAGACATGCAAGATTGAAAGAAGAAGCTAAAATAACATATAAGCCTAACCCTGAATATCAAAGATATAGATTTAAGAAGAATAGAGACAAATCATGTTACTATGCTAATGAAGGAGTTACTGATGATTCTGATGAGGAACCGACAAACAATGGATGGGATTTTGTTGCAATAACAAAAGATCAACCGACACCTACTATACAACCCGTAGAGCAGGCTCTGACAACTAAAATTGAAGAAAAGCATGATTGGATCATTGATTCTGGATGTTCACATCATATGATTGGTGATAAAAGTAAATTCTTAACCTTTCAAGAATACAATGGAGGTCTAGTAAGATTTGGGGATGATAAAGCTTGTTTGATCAGAGGAAAAGGCACTATATCTTTTGATGGTAAACACAATACTGACAACATTTATTATGTTGAAGGTTTGAAGCATAATCTTTTCAGTGTTGGTCAATTATTTGAAAAGGGATTTCAGTTACAATTCAAGAATGGTAAATGCAAAATCATGAATAGAACTAGTGGAAATTGCAACTGGTAATCAGATTAGAGGTAATATCTTTCATTTGAAAAACAATGAGAAGACATGCTTGATTGCACATATTGATGAAAGTTGGTTATGGCATAAAAAACTTTGTCATGTAAATTTTGATTGCATTGTGAAAATCAATACTACTAAGGCAGTAAGGGATTTACCTAAGATTATAAAACCTCACAATCTGGTATGTAAGGAATGTTAATTTGGAAAGCAAGTTAGAGCAACTTTTAAGAGTATTCTAGAAAAATCCAATAATGTTCTTGACTTAATTCATATTGATTTATGTGGTCCAGCAAGAACTAGAAGTTTACAAGGAGATAGATATTTTATGCTAATCATTGATGATTATTCTAGAATGTGCTAGGTTACTTTTCTCAGGGAGAAATCAAAAGCTTTTGGGAAATTCAAACTATTCAAGGTAATGGTAGAGAATGAAACCGGTAAGAAAAAAAAAATTGAGATCAGATCAAGGAGGCGAATTCACATCTAAGGAATTTAATACATTCTGTGAAGTGAATGGAATCAGAAGATAATTATTAGCACCTCAGACACCCCAACAAAATGGAGTTGTGGAAAGGAAGAACATAACTATTCTGGATGCAACTAGAAGCATGATATCAGAAGCAAACCTACCTCATGTGTATTGGAGAGAAGCAGTGAATACAGTTTTTTACACATTCAACTGAGTTCACATCAAAGGTGAAACTGGTAAGACCCCTCATGAACTATGGTTTGGTAATACTCCTACTCTTAAATATTTCAAAATATTTGGAAATAAGTGTTATATTAGGAGAGATGATTATATTGGAAAATTTGATCCTAGAAGTGATGAAGGAATATTTCTTGGTTATTCATCAAAGAGAAAGGCATATAGATGTTTTAATAAGAGATTGCAGAAAATCATTGAGAGTGCAAATGTGAAGATTGATAAACAGTTTAGAGGTAATTCAAGGTCTATGGACTCTGAACTGGCAATTGAGATAATCACAAATGAACCTACAATAAGTACACTGGTATAGAATGTTGATCCAATCACACCGGCATCATCTGAGAATTCCACAGTGACTGAAGAACAACACCAAGTGAATACACCTAGGTATGTAAGATTGAATCACTCTGAAAGTTAGATAATTGGGAATAAGTATCAAGGTGTAATGACTAGAGGAAGATTGACAAATGAAGAGGTATGTCTAATTTCTCAAATTGAACCAGAAACTATTAATGAGGCATGTGAAGATAAACATTGGATTAAAGCTATGGAAGATGAATTGAAACAAATTGAAAAGAATAACACATGGACATTGGTTCCCAAGCCTAAAAAAAAAATATTTGGAACTAAATGGGTATTCAGAAATAAACTTAATGAAGATGGTAAGGTAATCATAAAAAAAGAAAGATTAGTGTGTAAGGGATATTCACAGAAAGAAGGAATTGACTACAATGAAACCTTTGCACCAGTATCTAGAATTGAGGCAGTCAGATTATTTCTAGCATTTACAGCACACAAGAACTATAAAGTATATCAAATGGATGTTAAATGTGCATTTCTGAATGGTGATCTTGAAGAGGAAGTTTACATTGAACAACCTGATGGATTTTCTTTGACAGATGACAAAGATATGGTTTGCAGGTTAAGGAAAGCTTTATATGGATTGAAGCAAGCTCCTAGAGCTTGGTATGCTAGATTGGACAAATATCTTTTGAAGCTTGGTTACACTAAAGGTAATTCTAACAACAACTTATATTACAAAGTGACTAATGATGACATCTTGGTTATTGAAGTTTTTGTTGATGATATCATTTTTTGAGGAGAAGAAGGATTGTTTAAAAAAATTTCTAATAAGATGCAGCAAGAAATTGAAATGTCTATGATTGGGGAGATAAAATTCTTTTTAGGATTGCAGATTTCACAAACTGATAAAGTTATATTCATAAATCAATCAAAGTACTTAAAAGAACTATTAAAGAAATTTGGTATGGAAAACTCTAAACTGGTAAGTACTCCTATGACTACAACTGATAAACTATCATTGAAGGATGAATCAACACCTGTTAATCCGACAAGATATAAATCTATGATTGGAGGTTTACTGTATTTGATACAGACAAGACCTGATATTATGAATGCAGTATGTATTGTTTCAAGATTTTAGAGTAATCCTAAGGAAAATCATGAATCAGCAGTGAAAAGGATTTTCCGGTATCTACAAGGCACAACAAATCTTGGTTTATGGTATCCTAAAGATGAAAATTTTGATATATGTGCATACACATATGCAAATTGGACAGGAGATGTAGATGACAGAAAGAGCACCACTGATAGAGCATTTTTTCTTGGTAGAAGATTAATTTCATGGTTGAGCAAGAAACAAAGTTGTACATCATTATCAACAATAGAATAAGAATATGTTGCGGCAGCAACTAATTGTACACAGGTATTATGGATTAAGCAAATGTTGAAGGACATAAAGGTAAAATGCAAAGAACCTATAATCATTTACTGTGATAATATGGCAGCAATTGATATATCAAAGAATCCGGTATTTCACTCTAAAAATAAACATGTTTCTATCAAATTCAATTTTCTGAAAGAGAATGTTGAAGCAAAAGAAGTGAAATTGGTTTATGTGAATACTAAAGAGTAGATTGCAGATATCTTTACTAAGCCTTTGCCTAAGGAAACTTTTGAATATCTCAGAGTGGATTGGAGTTATACCCTCACCAGTAGAGACTTAGATAGTTGGAGCATGGCATTAGACTGACAAAATTAATAAAGAAATCTTTTTCCAGCTTTGATGAAGGAGAGCTACTTCTCAGGGGGAGTAGATTGGATAAATTTGGTTATAACAATTGGTGTTTGTAATAAGTTTTATGAACTAATTGTATTTGGTTTTGTATTGCTTTGGCATTTGATGTCAAAGGGGGAGAGATATCTATGGAAAAACATATTATCTTTTGGGATAGATTATTCCTAGGGGGAGAAATATTATGTATTTTGATTTCTAGTAATTGATTCTTTGGGAGATTGTTGGTTTTTGGTTTTTGGCATTTCTACTTTGGCACTTAGATGGTTTTTCCATCTTGTGTTGCCATCAATGCCAAAAGGGAAGATTGTTGGTATTATGGATGTGTTGCATTGGTTTTGTCATTGATGTCAACACTTATCAACACTTGTGAACACTTATCAACACTTGTGAACACTTATCAACACTGAAGATCTTTTGTTATGTTCATTGGCATGTTCAGTGACTTATGCACAATCACCAGTATCTGGTTCACCGGTAGGTTATATTGTTCACCGACACTAAGGATGATCTACTATCATGTGGAGATTACTTGGTTATGTCAAAGACATTGTTTGGATACTTGGTTTTGGTGATTTGGTTATTGGTCTAATCGAGTTTGCATATTTGTTGTTATCGACAAATAGGTCTAGGTTATGGACGGACAAGCGTTATCTATTCCAGATCAGCATGACATGTTATGGATATTTCTTGTTGATTGGTTATTATTGTAAATTCATTAAGTCGACATGATGCATCAGATATTGATTCATTTGTAATTGATTTAATTGTAATATTCTTAATAAGCTGACCTACACATTTGGTCTTTGGTTTTGGTATATATGTAAGATCTCATTTGTGAGATTGAGATAAGGAATGTAATAAGGTATTACAAGGTTGTGATATTCAGTATAAGCAGAGCTATACACGCAGACATCATTTGAAGATTCAAAGAAGGTATGAAGAAGACAATCAGAGCTTAACCGATACTGAATCCAGCATATGAAGATGCTAATTTGAGCAGTACATTATCATTGGATCTAACCATCCAATTGTAGTCAGTGTGACTCCCATTTTGTGATTGAGCAATGAGCTCTAGGAAGTTGGCCTTTCTGCATGTGCAGACCCCATTTCTACACACATACTATCTACAGTAGTATCATCTAATTGTGGGTAAGGTTTCTCACCGTGGTTTTTCCCCTTACAGGGTTTCCACAATCAAATATTTGTGTTATGTGTTGTGGATGTTATTTATCTTTCTGTTTCATGCATTAAACTTTATCAGTACTGTTATTAACTGTTAAGTTGTCAACCGACATTAAGTTTGGTTTACCGATATTATGCATTAAGTTTGGTTAAGTTATATTTGGGTTGAAATTAATAGACAATTGATTGACCCCCCCCTCTCAGTTGCATCTGGGTCCTAACAATAGATTCATCATTAACTAATCAACAACATTCGGTATACATACAGGCTTACAAGCCTAGAACAACATACTTTTCATATTACAATCCACTAGAACCCCAAATGAGTTCCAATTACAAATCATCAATCTAATACATCATCTATTTTCCTTTTTTATCAAAAGATCAAATAAAACAAATGTATAGCATCTGGAACACATCTGGGTCGGCCACAAAAGATCACATTCTCCAAAACAAGAAAATGAAACGTGTAAAATAGGTCGGCCCCAAAACACAAAGATCTCCTCTACCAAGAATGGAAATGAAGTGCAGACCACCAAGAAAGGTTAGCCAAGGACCCAAGAACATCAAGCATGGTTCCAAATAGATCCGCAAACCAAGAAATCGCTCCACACGAGAAGAAATCTCCAACTAGCCATTAAGCTCAAAAACTACTCCGAGAACCAAGAATAGCCAATCCAGAAGTAATAACTTGTTGGAAAAGAGTCCAAATGAACTGAGAATCAAGAGCATGGAATAAAAACATGATTGGGAGCCATGAATTTGATCTGCAACAGAAAATGAACAACTACCAGAGAATTTTGAAAGTAGCACATAAACTATAACAGAAAACAAAAACAACTAAAAAGCAAAAATATATTTTGGTTGATGCAAGATTGTTCATCAACCAGGGATGCTCCTGCATCAGTGAACCAAACAATGAAGAAGAGTTTCAAGTATCTTGGTTTGGGCTTTAAATGAAATCACTATGGTTCTCAAAGGTTCATCATGAGGGTGACTCAATGACTATAATCAATGTTGTGATATGTAAAGACACATCAAATTAGAAGTTTAAGAAGTTTTTGATTAAGGGAAAAGAAGGTTTTTAAGGGACCCAAAACCCCATACAACAAGTTTTAAGGGGACTTGAAACCCTTTGGATGAAGCAACATCCAAAAACCAACACAATATAGCTGATCAAGAGAAATACAGAGATTTCCTACAACCAACCTCAAGTGAATCGCCAGCCAAAGGACAATAGAAAACATTACATATCAGGCAGGACTTGAGAAAAGACTCAAGACTCTGAGGGTTTCTACTGGATCCCACAACCACAGAAGAGGGTTTTAATTAGGCTCCCACAACCTGAAAGACACTAAGGGTTTTGATAGGTACCCACAACCAGACAAGAGGGTTTTAACTAGGCTCCCACAACTTGAAATTAGGCTTCCATGCCCAACACCCCTTAACCAAAAACAAGAACCAAAAAAGACCAAGGTGTTCCCTTTAAAACTAACATCTAACACTCGGTTAGTCAAAAAGATAACTAACAGAGGAGGGGATTTACTGGCTCCCTTAACTAGGAGGAACAAGAACATGGCTGAAAACTGAGAACTCTCCACAATCACCACCTCAATAGGGATCAGAAGAAGAATAACATTACATAGCACATACTGAACCATCAAAATTTTGAGGTCCTTAAAAATGGGGTTTGACATGCTCCCAAAACCTGAAAAACCCTGGAAGCATAAGTTGAAAAAGGTACCTACACCGAATCATCTCCAAACAGGTGAGAACCTTCCATCTCTCCATCAAATAATGGGAAAAGGTCATGGGGAGAGCTTCAAACAACCAACCGACACCCAACGAGCTCCATCTAACAACAACCAACCAAAAACTCTTCTCCTCTATCGAAGAATGAACCAACTCAATAGGGCAGGCTGAGAGGAACTGAAAGATGCAACCCACACAGATAGTGAGCCTCTTGAGAAGACAAGGATCAAGAAAGTACCTCCACCCATTAGGAGGACCACCATCAAATCTAGATACCATGAACAAAAAAAACCCCATAACAAAGAATCTCCCTAAAAGCATAACTATCAGCTTGGATTGAAGATAGACAAGTAAGGCACAATTGACAAGGAAAAAACATCCACCACAGATCCAAGGGGAAGTGGAGGAGGGAATGGGGTAGGAAGGAAGAGATCTGAAAAAGAACAAATAAAGTGCACAATCCGGGCAAGAAAATATTCCGAAACCAAAAAATCCCAAACCCACAAGAGCACACCAAGTCTCTGTAAGAAGAGATAAAATCCTTCCATCATAGAAGCCATCCAGATCCCAAATCCTCCCCTAGCTCTGAGCCAAATCACCAACACCAAGAACCATCTCAGAAAAAAGATGGAAGCCAAGGTAGTAGCTACAAGGGCCAAGATACCCCTGCCCTAAGTCACACCTCCCGACAGAAAGCGGAAATCCCACAAGGCCAAAGCCTTCCAAACTCTTTCCCCCACCCATCTATCTTAAATGGGATGAAAGAGAAAGCACAACAACTAGCGAAACCCATCAAACCAAGCTACAAAACCAACCTATATTCTATATGCCACTCTCCACCATTTCCATTGCACAAAGGAAGGAAATATAGGGTCACAACAAACCACACCGAGCCCCCATTATCCACTCCATTGTTGTCAACCCCATCTGCATCTTCCTCCCCTTCATTGTTGGTGTCCCCATCTACATCTTCCTCCCCTCCGCTGACCTCCCCTGAAACCCTAGCTATTGCTGCACTTATGGTCTCCCTATAACCACCTTAAATTGTATGGTTTGAACCAAGGATGTAGGCTCTACAATCAAGAAGCCCCACCATTTCTCCAAGGTTCTCCCCATGGAAAATCATGCTCCATTGTTAACATGATAGAGACAAACCCATGGGGTTTGAACCTAGGTTGTAGGCACTACAGGCAAGAAGCCCCACCATTTCACCAAAGGGTCATCCCCTAAATTGTATGGTTTGAACCAAGGATGTAGGCTCTACAAGCAAGAAGCCCCACCATTTCTCCAAGGTTCTCCCCATGGACAAGCAATTATCCATTCTTAACATGATAGAGATGGACCCGTGGGGTTTGAACCTAGGTTGTAGGCACTACAAGCAAGAAGCCCCCCCATTTCACCAAAGGGTCATCCCCTAAATTGTATGGTTTGAACCAAGGATGTAGGCTCTACAGGCAAGAAGCCCCACCATTTCTCCAAGGTTCTCCCCATGAAAAAGCATGCTTCATTGTTAACATAGTAGAGATGAACTTGTGGGGTTTGAACCTAGGTTGTAGGCACTACAGGCAAGAAGCCTGACCATTTCACCAAAGGGTCATCCCCTAGAAGTTTAAGAGGTTTCTTGCATAGATTTGGGAAGAATTGTCCAAGTTTGAGGAAGTTTTTAGTGTTTCATATTTGAGGGGAATAAAGAGACGAATAAAGTAGCAAATTGATCTATTGAAATGGAGAGTTTCTTTGGCAAATGGATTTGAATGGAGCACAGTTGGGAAGAGTGATTGTCAAGGACTCTCTTATTAATTATGACTGAGGCAGTGACATAAATGAAAAAGGAATTAATGTGTTCACACATGTGCATGCTCTCCTTGAACCAATTTATGGACAAACTAGATAGATGATTGTATTCAACATTGACATGAGACTATGGATACCATGATTAGTTTTGACATAACAGGGTGAGTGGAAATCACCTTTAGAGGGTGACATGAGACAATTGAAGGTTGATTTGGAGATCTTGCAACCTATCACAATCATCCTAGAAAAGTATTATTTAAACTCTACTCTACCTTTTGATACTAATTCATTTATATATCATGTCTATGTTTATGGTATGGATCTTCAAGTTGTGCAAGGATAGCACTTGGATAATAGAAAATATAGTATAGGTGAGGTGGAGGTGGGGGGTGAAGTTGAAGCAATTTATTGATATTGTATTGGGCTTGTCTCTCCTCAAATGGTGTTGTATGGCCCAAACTTATCTTTCATCATATGAGTGATATGGAGGCTAGAAAATTGGAGGTGGTTGGTGGAGTAGAGTTGAAAAGTGGTAATGTCATTGGCTATGGGTTGGGTGGAGGATGATGGACGCGAGGAGTAGTTGCAGATGAGGAGTTTGATGATAGTGTTGTCTTGGGTTCTTGTGCAAGGAATAGTTTTCCTCTCATTATGTGAGTTGGTATTTTTTATGGGCTCAAGACTAGTCTTCTTATTGTACATTGGTGTGGTCCCTCGGCCACTTTTACATATCAAATATTTTTTATAAAAAAAGTTACTATTACAAAAAAGTTTTTTGCCTTTTAAGTCAAAGGAAAAAAAATGTCCCCACATATATTCTTAGGTCTTCATAGTTAAAATTTTGAAGAAAATTTCATGGTTAAGGGAGTATAAATCAAGTCAAAAGCCTTTGATTTATTAAGAATTTACAATTAATAAATTATTTCTTTTAATGGTATCAATTTTCCACAATCCATAGTGAATTATTGCATTTATTTCTTGATTTGATTGTGTTAAAAAAAAAATTGCATCAACATTTTGGATCACACTCTGTGATCCATCATTAGGATGACAAAGAGAGCTCAAGGAGATAAAATATAATCTTTGAGATAAAAAATCATTTTTTATCTCCTTGAGATCTCTTTATAATCCTAATGATGGATCACAAAGGGTGATCCGAAACGTTGATGCAAAAAATTTGTTAACACAATCAAATCTAGAAATAATTGCAATAATTCTTTCTTTTGTTGAGTCAAAGCTTTCAAAGATGGTTCCACATTAAATAAGTCAAATCCAAGTTCATATTAGCTTGGAGGTAATTATAGATTCAAAATGGTAGTCTTCATGTTATGTTTTAGGGTTTGCTTCAAGTTTTGTTTTGGGCCCTTCCTTGAATCTTCATCTTTCATGTGGAAATTAGGTTATCTATGTGACAGGCTCTGGTAAGCTTGATTTTAATCCATGAAAACCCTCTTGTACCTTTTTTTCATCAAGTAAACATCAACAAATAATTCATGTATATCATGCAGAGGTTCATACTTGAAAAGGGTAGTTACAAAGCTCCCAAGAGGGAATCAACTGATCATGCAGAGTTTTGGATGTGAAAAAAAATCAGCAACAAAGCTTTCAAGAACAATTTTTTTAGGGATTCAACCAAGATTCATGCTATAAGGCAAGCATTACAAATAAATATCCCATGAAAGAAAAAATTCCATTTGGGTTCTCTAGCTATCCTAGGATTTGTGATTCAAAAATAAGGAAAGTTTCTTTCATTAGCTAAAAGGGCTTTATCACTACAAATTTTGTTTCTCTTATGTTATTTATGTCATTCACTAAGAAAAAGCTATTAAAATGAGTTATCAATAGTCATGAGACATAATTGAGGTCTGAGACAAAGAAGAGAAGATAAGGGCTAGAAATAAAAAGAGTAGTAGATCTCCAATCTGACCATAATGATGTCAAGAGCTTGGTAGCTATCAAAGTAAAATTATATTGTATTGACAAAGAGCCTAAAAAAAGACTATGCATCACAAATCAAAGGAGATCCATACCCTTAATGTCATCAAGATAAAAAGGCATTCTATAGCTAATAGAAAAGTAAGAGCAACATAAGAGGTTTCAATTATCATCATGATAGTTTGAAGAGGGGTAAGAGCATTAGTAGTTCAAAGTAGTCCTTGTAGATAAGATGAAAGTATTGACCTTAGGATGAACCTAATAGCTTCCACGTGATGGTATAGGGTACGCATTAAATCTTGGATGCAATAGGAGTATAAATATTCATTCTTTAGAAATAAAAGGTAGCAGTTATGATGGTAAAAAATGATGAAGACCTTCCTAGCTGTAGAGAGTAGGGTAAAAGAAAAAGAAAGAATGTCTAAATCAGAAGTATTGATCACTATCAAGGAATACAACTAGAAAATACAAGATTTTTAGAAGATAACCAATAAGCTCTATGAGGAAACAAGAGAAAAGTTTAAGATAATTCACTATTGATGTCATGGACCCTTTCTGACAATCATACACATAGAGATGGAAATAACAAGTAGCTTTTATAATCATTCATGATAGTTTTAAAAGAGAATGCAACAATGGATAATGAAAATGTTGAAGCTCCATATCCAACAATGCAATTCTAGGAGCCTTAAGGATATTTTTTAATGAATGATCTTTTGTCTCAGACCTCAAACAGTAGTAAGGCCAAACTAAAGACAGACAGTAGTAAGGCCATAGTGAAGACATACAGTAGTAAGTCCAAAGAGAAGATAGACTTTGAAGATAGTCTTTAGAATTCTTATGACAACTTTTAGGAGGCAATTGATAGTGGGGAAGGGTGTCTTGGACCTAAGACAACAATCAAGTGTAGTCAAAAGCTTTGAAAGATTTAAATATCTCTAAAACCTCATGATAATGTTATGATAGAGAGAGCTATCTAAACAAAATTATAATGGCAATGGAAAAACTTCAAGAAAAGCATAGATGATATGAATAGGATAGGTGTTTATCTTATGAGAAATTTTTTTAAGGGTATTCAAAATAGAAGAAGGTATGCAAACCCTAACCATCATGAAGGCTAACAAATCAATCAAGCACAACTATAAGGAAAGAATGTAAAGGTTGTTAAGTATTGAATGGATAACATGAATTTTGAAAAGATAGAGTATAAGGTGGATGGTGGATATTAGAGTTGTTGGGATATGTTGTTGTCATTGATGTCAACATGTTCCTATGTTGTAGAGAGTTGGTTTTGGTGATATAGTGCATAAGTGTTGATGTAGTTTATTGGGTTTTCAGATGCTTATCTCTAGTTGATTCAATATGATTTTCATGATGCTATGTGGATATTTGGTCAAGATGCGATCCGGTATGGTGACTGGTTTTTCAATGTTTTGTGTTGCAGAATGGTGGTATTTGATTCATATTGATTCAGAATTATTATATATTGAGTTGCAGATTTTGGAGAGTGTTTGGGATGTTCATGTGTGTCCTCTGATCGTATGCTTCATGATTTGGAACTTTTCAAGCATATCTTTCATTTTGTCAGTTAGTGTTCTTGAGCTCTGGTGATGGTGTTAATGATGAATCTTATTATTTGAGTTGTTGTGGTGATTGCGGTGGAATTCACTTTGCTTGTTGATGTTCTCTGATCGTGTACTATGCATTTTGGTGGTCCGTGTTAATCATGGTGCATGTTAATGAAGATCTTATTGGTTTGGTGTTATTCTTCATGTTATGTGACATATTTGGTGGTGAAGCGTGTTGTAGATGATCTTGGTGAATTATTTGTTGGTGTTGCATGCTCGAGGATTTGATTTTGGTCGATACTATGTCCTTGCTGATATTGTATTGGTTTGGTTATGGATTTATGTATTGTGTGATGTAATTTTGTAATTAGGACTTATGTGTTGAGCTAACCTTAAGGGTAAGGTTGATGAATTGTATAAATAGGTGATGTAATCATGTAAGTTGTATTTTTGTTGTTGTGTTTATGATCTAAGAGGTTATTGTATGTGCAAAAAAGTGAATCTATCATTTGGAAGTGTGGAAGAGCAAAGAAGAATTATTGTGCAAATAGCGAGCTTTACCGGAGCTGTAATCAGGCATTTGGAGATGATAATCTTTTAGTTCATGTAATCTGGATTGTTGTTTGATCTTTGTAAGGTAGTGAGCCTTCCCAGGGTCGTAGCCCTTTGTTGTTTTGAGCAGTGAGTTCTAGGAAGTGTTCCTGAATGCATGTGCATTCTCCATTGTAATATTTTCACATACTATTGTAGAGTATCATCTTATTGTGGGTAGGTTCCCATTGCGGTTTTCCCCTTAGTCGGGTTTTCTACATCAAAATCTTTGTGTTATGTGTGTTGTTGTTGCAGTAATTATCTGTTTTATTGTTGTTCATGATCAGATCTGATCATAAGGTTAATTTTGTTAAGGTTGGTGAAAACCGATTCATCCCCCTCTCAGTTTTCCTGCTGCTTTGCTGCCAACAATTGGTGTCAGAGATAGATCCTCTAGAAGGAGCTTGGTCACTTGAGGAGATTCGGGATGGCAACTATTGTTTTCAAGAAGGAGAGTTTGAGGCTTGATGGAACTAATTACTCTATATGAAAGCACTGGATGAAAATTCACTTGAATTGTCTTGGAGAAGACTATTGGAAGATCACAAATAATGCATACATTATTCCTCCGAATGGTTCTGTTACTGTAGCTGAGATCAAGGATGTTGAAAGTAATATTAGTGTAGACACCTAAAATTGTCCTGTCTAATTAAATAAATATTTTTATTTTATTTAATCATTTTATCCCAAGTCTTCTATTAATTAATTAATTAAACAAATTCTTATTTATTTATTTAATTAATTAATTCTCTTCTTTTCCTCATTTAAATAAATACTTTTATTTATTTAAATTGTCCTTTTCCTAAATATAATAAATATTTTATTTATTTAATTGATCCTGCTTCCTCTATTAATTAAATAAATCTTTACATATTTAATTAATTCATTAGCCTTTTCTACCCATGACACATGTCACTCATCTCTTAAATCCTCTCTTACCTACCCTCTTTATCATTTAATTATTTTCTCTACCTACCCTTTAATCCTAACTCATCATTTATCTTTACATCTCTCAATCTTATCCCTTCATTTCTTACAGTGTTCTCTATATAAGAGGATGCCTTCTTCATTATCAACCCTAACAACTACTTCAATTAAGCCTTCTTGTGATCAAGATATCAACCACAATCCGTTCTTTATTGAGATCTTGTGCACACATAAAATATGAGAGCAAATATATCAAATAAGATCAATGGAGATAGGAGACAATGGAGATCGAAACCCTACTAGACATGTGAATGGTATATCTTGTTATGTTATTGTTTATTTGCATTAACTTAGGTATGTCTATTGGTATTGGTGAATGTTTCATTGTAGGACCTAGATTGTTTGTTGTTGGATCTTTATGATTTTACAATAGTTTTATCATCATCACTTTTCACCATATACATTTTGGCATGCCTGGTGGGACATGGATTTTTGTTATATCTATGGTTTTTTTGCAGGTTTTTCTAACCCTATATTGTTGTTTTGTAAAACAATTTGGAGAATAACATTGTGTAGCTAGGGTTTTGGACACAAGATTAAGATTTTAGAGAGATTTGATTAGATCTCACAAATGGCTTGGAATTTTTGCATAAATTTCTTTTTGCATGTTGGGGACAGTATCAGGAGTGCTCAGTCCAAAATTTAGATTTTTTGGATCATATTTGATCTTTTTAATTATTTTTTATAAAAAAAAGTTATTTTGGAAGCAAATTAGCGATTTTTTTGGATTTTCTTACATTTCTAGGAAGTTATCAGAATTATATAGAGGTTTTTTTTTTGTGATTTTATTAGGGTTTTGCAATGATTTGATCATATCTCATAAATGACTTGGAAATTTTGTATAACTTTTTTTGTGCAAGTTGGGAAAAGTATCAGGAGTGCTCAATACAAAATTTAGATTTTTTGGAGCATTTTTGTATTTTTTATGCTTTTTCATAAAAAAAAATTTTTTTGGAACAAATTAGCAAATTTTTCGGATTTTCTTACATTTCTGGAAAGTTCTTAAAATTCTACAGGGGATCTTTTCTTTATGAATTTAATTTTAGTGCAAAATAATTCATGAAAATTCAGATCTTTAAAAATTAGGGGTTTGCAATGTTTTGATCATATCTCACAAGCTGCTTGGAATTTTTGCAGGGATTTTTTTTGTAGGTTTGCAATGGTATCAAGAGTTTCTAGTACAAAATTCAGATCTTTTGGATCAAGTTTGAATTTTTTTATAATTTTTCATAAAAAAATAATTTTGGGAGCAAATTAGCAATTTTTTTGAATTTTCTTACATTTTTGGAAATGTATTGAAATTCTACAAGTGGTTTATTCTTTATGAATTGAATTTTGATGTAAAATAACTCATGGATAATTAGATCTTTGGATTTGTCAAAAAATGTATTGTCGAAGGCCCCTATTTCACAAAGTCATTTGGGATTTCTAAAAATTTACCTAACTTGTGTGCTTGCAGGAGGGGTATTATTTCACAACTACTAACACGTTAGGTGCAGGACCTTTGACAAAGATTTGATTTTGAAATTTCTTGCTTTGTCTTCTTTAGTCTAGCAAAACACTTCAATTGGTGCTCTAAAATTAACAAGTGTCTTTTGTGTCTTGAGAAATAGGCTCTTTTTGTTTTACCTTTTATAGGGCATGCCTCCCGACTAGCCCATAAGGCCAAGTGAGAGGGAATGACCCAAGTGGTAATAGGCTAAATCCAAGCTCTTCCAAGTCACTATAAATAAAAGTGTGTGACAAAAGTTGGAAGCAACTGGTGTTACAAGCTGCTATAACGATATTATAACTCCCCATAAACCCTATAGAGCGCAACCTCTATAGGTTGGGAGTCATTCCATTTAATGGAGTGTATCATGTTGTTAATTATAACCACCCGAATGGATGCCCTTACTAGACACCTTCTTGTGTTAGAAGCCAAAAACCTTCTAGTTGTTGGTATAGGAGGTCAAACCTATGATGTCGTCTCACATTCTTATGGTTCTTAGTAGAGATACAAAGTTTTCCATGGGGAGTTTTTGTGGGGACTAGTGTTTGGCTGCCCTAGAGAAGTGAGTGCCATGGAGTGGAGCTAGTGGGGTCAAGCATCTAAGTATCTGCTTTGAATAAGAATAGTTGGGACACCAAGTGAGATCCAACAACTATTGTCCTAGCCAGCCTTAGGATTTGTGCTTGCATGTTTTTTATTTCAAATAAAACAAACACTTTCAAACATTGTGTCTTCATTGTTTGTTGTGTTTTCTTGTCACTAAAATTTAAAATATTGGGATTTGGTCACATTCAACAACTTCACAATTGGACAGAATTACAAAATATTTTCAGAATCACGTCTAAGTTTTCTTAAATTGCGTCTGTTCAAAACTAAGAAATTGAAAAAGATTTGTCAAGAGAAAAAGGACTTAAGTTTTCAGATTCAAAGAGCTTCTAAGGCTTCTTCTGATAGGGCTTCATTCTTCAGTCGACTTGTCTGGGTCGCACATAGTCAATCATTTTCCTTCACTTCCATTGCCCTCATACATATTTTCCAAATTTGAGTCAAAAGGTTACTTTTCTTGTCCTCATCAAACTTTGCAAACATACTACAACACAACACTAGGTGATTCCCATATCAAGATCTATCATCTTAAGGTCTCATTCGGTCTTCTTGAGTCAAGGTCAACTTACTTTATCAGGAGATCCATCATCTCTTTGGAAGCCACACATTACTCTAAAAACATACATACTTTGGTATTACACTCTTGGAAATTGCAAGTTTACCCTAGATTCATCTACACTTCATACACCTCTTGGTCTTCCATAGTCTTTACATTTTCATACTACCTTTCATTTTGGCAAGACTTTAGTCCATGGTTGAAACCCATTCACAAAGGTCTATAAGGGAAGCCAAAGAATCTTTAAGGTCTTTAAACATGAATACTTATGAGTTTGATGGAGATGAATTTTATAATCCATTTGACAATCGCAGTAATATACCAGATGATGACAATGACAATAATCAGAACAATAATGGAAATGATAATGACAATGACAATGCGTCTGTAGATTCTGTAGAAGTTGAGGAAACTATCATGGATCCCCATTTTAATAAATTGGTTTGAGAAATCATGAAGAGGGATAGACAATATTTCCTACAAGTTATGGCACAAAGTGGAACAAGATTACCCCATGATTTTGATATGTCACAAATTTTGGAGGATGATCGAAATCAATAAAATCTAGCTAATACAAGGATTTGGAGGCCCAATAACTGTGGTAATAGGAGAGAGCATCTCATGCTTGAGTCACCTTCCTCCCTATTTCAAAAACCTAAAAAATTCAAACACATACACTCATTCTCATGCCAGTTTTACTAGGAACTCTCATGAACAACCTCGTAGTCGTCCTTTCCCATGGAGAAGAACTACCACCACACATTCTCATGATGATACCCAAGATCATACCATTTCATACAATTACACTCAATCAAATATT
Source organism: Cryptomeria japonica (assembly GCF_030272615.1). Lineage (NCBI taxonomy): Eukaryota > Viridiplantae > Streptophyta > Pinopsida > Cupressales > Cupressaceae > Cryptomeria > Cryptomeria japonica. The sequence goes on from NC_081413.1 coordinate 360,611,758, forward strand.
CAAAATCATGACACGAGGAGACCCTGTTTCAAATTTGGGGGCAATACTCAAGATCACTCTTATGATACCTATGGTCATGACATGTATCAACCTATACCTAGTGCTCCTCATTACAACACCATACCAAGTGGTCCATATACAAGCTACAACTATTTTCCTCCTCCATATAAACACATCTATGATCAATACCATCCATACATGCATTATATCCCTCCTCCTCCGATCGGTGGCTTAGGCACGGGACTAGATCAAAGAGAAAAGACACCACCCAAGAATGACTTGCAATAACAAATCAAGGATTTTCAAAAGCAAATGGTAGACATGAATACACCAAAGCAAAAATATACAATGAAGGACATATGTCCTTACCCATTTGATAGAAGCATTCCAATGCCTCCATTCCCTCCACATTTTGTGACACCAAAATTTGATAAGTACAAAGGCAAAGGGGACCCTAAGGTACACATAAGACAGTTTTTCACAACTTAAATTGAGGTAGCAGGAGAAGAAACATACTTGATAAGTTTGTTTCCACAAAGCTTAGGTGAAAAAGCAATGGAATGGTTCTCCCAACTTCCACTTGGAATCAAATCATGGAGCAATCTAGTAGAGGCTTCCATACAACACTTCTCATATAACATTGAAATAGATGTGTTAGTGACCACCTTATGCAATACTATGCATAAAAATGGGAAATCTTTTGCTTCATTCTTACAGTGATGGAGAGGTCTTGCTAGTCGATGCTCTTGTGATATCCCACAAAAACAAATGGTAGAAATATTCACTAAAAATGTCAACAAGGATATTGGATATGAGCTAAGAAAAGCTTGTTTGTCTACCTTCAAATAGGTCATTGAGAAAGGAATGGCAACAGAAAAAGTCCTTAGCGAACAAGGTGTCATTAAGATATTCAAAGAGAACAAAGAGGAATCAAATGGGAAAGACAAACCCCACTTGTGGAACAAGAATAAGAACACAGTCAATGATGGGGTAGTAGATGCAAATGTTGTGAAACCTAAGATAACTTTCCTCGGTGCAAGTTCTTCTAATACGAACAATCAAGTGAAATATCAAAGACAATCAAAGCCTTGAAGAAAGTACACTCTGTTGGGAGAACCGATTGAAACAACATTTAAGAAGTTAGTGGAAAACAAGCTCATAACACTACTAGATAATCCACCATATGAGCCGAAAGTAAAACCAAATTGGTGGAATGATAATGAATATTGTGAATATCACAAGAGTAAAGGGAATTCAACTAGCAGTTGTCACAGATTGAATAATATCAAATGGGATCTCATTGACAGAGGTGAGATACAATTTGATGGTCACACCTCCAATGAAGAGCATGTGATGTTTAAGGAGCCATTTCCTAAACATGACAAAGGAAAAGCCAAAACCATAAATAATCAAGCTAATTATACCAATATGCCCTATGATTATGATTCTACTATTAATCACATTTCAATGGATAATCATGTTTCGATCATTATCATAAAGGATAAAACTCCCAAAGGTTCTACCCAAAGTAGTAAAGTTGTTTTGAAAGGCATTGGACCATCTTCCTCATCTTCCAAAAATGAAACCTCTGAATGTAATGTCACAACCTGTCGAGGTAATTTCACCTTGCAACGTGTTCCATCCAAGACCACAACCTCATCATCAACCAAGAATGAGTATGACCTTATAGATTAGCTAGGGAAAACACCTGCCCTCATTTCCATCCTTGAGCTTTTACGCAGATCCCCTTCACATAAGGCCATCCTTGATAAAGTATTGAAAGAAACTTCCGTACCTACTGATATGAATGTGGACCATTTTCAAGCCATGGTGGGATACCTTTCCATTCCGCATAGCCTTACATTCATAGAAGATGATGATGCATCTGTAACCCACTCTCTTAATGCACCTCTACATATTGAAGCCTTTCTCCATAAAAACTGAATAAAATGAGTCTTGATAGATGGAGGACCAGGTCTGAACATTTGTACATTGAATACTATTAAGAAATTGGGATATTCTGAAAAGGTTGTGAATTCTACACATGCAATCACCATTAAAGAACATGGTGATGAAGAGAGCTCATCCAAGGGCATAGTCACCTTACCTCTTAGAGTTGGGTTAGTTACAAAGGATGTGGTTTGTCAAGTCCTTGATCTAGATCTCACATACACCATCTTTTGGGATATCTGTGGATTCATGATATGAGAGAAGTACCATCAATGTATCAAATTCCCTTACAATGGAGTTAAAGTAACAATAAAAGGTGATTCAAATTCATTCATATATTGTAATAACCAATGATCAGGATTAGAGATAATAATTCCAATTAATAGAGAAGCAACTCCATCATTAACATATGTGGATCCAGAATCCTTGAAAGCTTCTACATCAAAACAAGCAGAGCTCAAAGAAAAATTTAAGGTTAAAGACATGGGATGTGGTGAGTATATCTTTCATGTTGATCAACTCCTACTATCTACTAAGATATTTAGTTGATGGGAACAACCTACAAACAATTTGCAATATCAAGGAATTGGGTGTGAACCACCTAGTGTTGTGGCTACTAAGTTTGAATGCAAATCTCCTCTAGTGGTGAAAGCAACTCTTGATATCAATAGTCCTAAGAGTGTTTCCAACAAAGAATCTATCGAATATATCGCCAACCCTCTTGAGAACTCATATAGCCTTACCATTTAAGCCACTCCTTCCATTTCCACTCCACTCCTAGGCTTGGATCAACAAGAATTACAAAAGCCCTTATTTATTGGGGATAAAAAATCAAGCCTTGAAAAGAAAAATCTAAAAGTAAAAAATAAAGAAAAATCGTTTAGTCCAAATCAAAATCAAAAGCTATTGGACTCTGCAAAAATCAAAGTCAAGGATAAAACTCCTATGAAGAAAAAAGAACAAGAGTTGATCTCCCCTAATATCAAAATAACTCAGGGCAAAATTTCTAAAATTTCAAGTCAAAAAGAATACTTGTTGATCCTAAGTCTCCATCATGCTATCCTACTTTCACTTCTTTTCTCAATCACAAGCCTTCATTCCTCATCCACTTGCTCCACACATCATTTCGTTTTGGCGATACATCACATCAGTGGACCTTTAATGGAATTTCCTTGAAGGACTTTGTTGTCAGGGATGCCCAAACTTCTTTAGGTGACATGCATATGGGCCTACGTAGTCCACACATTAGTAATTCTATCTTAGTTCCTTCATCAAGGAAGACAATCAAGGGAGCAACATATCATTCAGTCAAGGAACGAAACAACTACAATCATAAGGTAAAGCCTCGCACATTTGAGGTGGGTGACTTAATTCTCAGAGAAAATCCTAAAAATAAGCAAGACAAAGAGAAGAAAGGAAAAATTGAGCACAATTTTCTTGGCTCTTACTTTATCACAACAATCTATAGATCAGGTGCATATCAACTCTCAACACCAGATGGAGAAATTTTGGGAGATTCTATCAACAACATGCACCTTCGTAGGTTTTACACATAGCTCTTCAGAATATCCTAATATCAAAAATAAAAAAATATCAAAAATACAATTTTTTTTTTTTTAAATCATAAAAATAAAAAAATCGTTACTTGGTGAAAACCTGACAAACAGGCGCCTTGTGACACAAAAAAATTGAAAAAATTACAAAAAGTAAAAAGAAATAAATTCATCCAATGGCGAAAACCACTCTGGTGGCACCCTAAACAAGTACCATGGTGAAAATTGGGTTACCGACGCCATGTGTAGAGACATTGCTCCTCCCTCCTTCAGGATTCAATCTCACCCTTTCACCTTGCACACACTCACAATCTATGCATCCATAATTAAATTACCCATTCTCATCATGGCTTGTTATTGATCTACCTAAGATTGGTTAGCCATTCATAATAAAACCTCCCTTTTCACCCTTTCATTCCATAATAGATCAGGTCCAATCTGCAATTGGGGCAAAATCCTAAATCTAGTGACGGAAGTGGTACCCCAAGCATCACATGTTTTGAGGAGTGTTGTCTTTTCACTCCTCCTTTTCGTGCACAATCCGTAATAAAAATTTCTTTGCATCGCCAATCCACAATAAATTTTTGATCTTCTTCGCAATAAAGTATCAGTTTCATGGATTTAGTCAGTTTCAGATGAGACACAAGAAACAATGGGCTTTCAACAAATCAAATCTTGCAGCAAACTTTGGTAGCATCATGGTTTTCAGCATGATCTGTCCTTTATCAGGATGACAACATTGTGACCAAATCAAACATGTTAACATATGTGGCAAGAAACACAAATAACTTGAAGATTTCATTGTGTTTTGGTGTCAAGTCTTGGTTTTCTTTTGATTTTATCTTTTGGTGACATGTCTTTTAGCTTTTCCGGGATGTCTTTGACTAGAAAGGCGAGGATGAGATATGATCACCTATTGTTTTTCTATCTGTGGATTATCTCTTAGTAATGCTATGACTTGTCCAAGGATATGAGGACACATTAATTCTAGTGTGAACTGGGGCATTCCTTGTTTACGACTGTCTGATCTCCATGCAAATGGGTATAATGACTTTTTGGGTCGAACCTATACCTCGATTGTCATAACCTATTTTCCATAATAAAACTCAATGATGATAAAGCACTAGAAGCTCTTTCACTTCCATATCTTCTACCTTCCATCCCCCTTTCTTGATTGACCTCCATTTTCCTTCCCTGAGTTCGTGTAGCCCGCTGTCACATGATAGAGTATAATGACACACCAAAAATATCTGCATTTCATGTAGTTTGTACCTGCATTACCACATATTAGCATTATATACATACATATAGATGTCACAATCACACCACATCTTGCATATATCATTGGTTAGCATCTGCATTCTCATATAAAACATAAAATGCAAAAATAATAACACATAATGTATCTCATCCTGTAACTAATCATATCATATCATTACCATATACTCATCTACATTTAGTACATATAAACCCAGAAAAAGAACCAAAATATATTGCATTTCATCATGTACATATTTGCATCCATATCATAAGCATCATAAAATAAAACATATAGAAGCATCACATAGGAACACATGTATATAGCTGCTACAAGGATGGATCATCTCATATATATATATATATATATATCAAAAAATAATAATAAGTGTCATGATACAATGATGTCAAAATATCATATGGCTACAAAATCACCCAAAGGTGTCTACATCATCATACAAAAACTGATACAAAATGGGATCCAAGAGAGCTATGATGAAGACCTTCCCTCGGAACTAGTTGGCCTCGAAGGAATCTGAGCTCCTGAAGGACTAGCCCCTGAATCATCTCATATGTCCCCTCCTGCAGACCCTACGAGACCATATTTTCACCAAAGCAGTTAATAGTCTTGTTTTTGCCCAAATCTTAGGCATATACATAATGTGTGTCAATCCCATCTCCTTGATAGTGATGTTGTCCTCAATAGTCAAATCTATTCATAACTGTTGTGTCATAGGGAATCTCTCTCTAGAGTCAATCTAGGGTAAGTACTCCTGCATCCAATCAAATCAATCGTGTCAATCTTAGTGGTTCTCATGTTTATCATAGTGCTACTTATCTTATCCTATGCTAGCCTAGTGGTACCTATGTCCATCACATGGTGTTTCTCATCAGACTCTATCCTAGTGCTTTTGTCTATCACATGGTGTTGCATCCTAGTGTATACAGTTGTCACATTGCACTATATCCCATCTTGCTAGAGCACTCGTCGAATTTTATCTATTCGTCAACTTATCCTATATTCAACTTAGCAAACATACCTATTTAGGGCACCTGTTTGACTGAATCCTCTTAGCATCTTATCCAATTGGCAACGTATGTTTATCACGGAATTGTCAATTCTAGCCTTCTTTCCAATTTGTCTTTTCTAGGGAACCTATTGAGTGAATTCTCTCAGTAGCTTATCCAATTAGCAATGTATGTTTATCACAGAATTATCAATTCTAGCCTTGTTTTCAATTTGTCTTCCCTAGGGCACCTGTTTGAGTGAATCCTCTTAGCAACTTATCCAATTGATAGCGTATGTTCATCACAAAACTATCAATTTTGGCCATTTAAGACATAGACATGATTTTATTGATTCCTCTTGAGTTAGTCTTTTTCCTGCGTGACCTTGTCACCCTATCTTGTCAGTCCTTTCTAGCCTTTCTTTCTTATCGAGAGATTGTCTGCAATCTTTTCAAACATTTTCATCCAATCTCTCTAGGGGGCATATCATTCTTGTCATGGGGCAACTTTGTATCAATTTATCTTATCTTCTTTGAGCCAACGCGACAAGCTGCTTGTCTCAAAGAAGGGCAAAATGTAGACACCTAAAATTGTCTTGTCTAATTAAATAAATATTTTTATTTATTTAATTATTTTATTCTAAGTCTTCTATTAATTAATTAATTAATTAAATAAACCCTTATTTATTTAATTAATTCATCAATCCTATTCTTTTCCTCATTTAAATAAATACTTTTATTTATTTAAATTGTCTTTTTCCTAAATTGAATAAATATTTTATTTATTTAATTGATTCCACTTCCTCTATTAATTAAATAAATCTTTACATATTTAATTAATTCATTAGCATTTTCTACCCATGACACATGTCACTCATCTCTTAAATCCTCTCTTACCTACCCCCTTTATCATTTAATTATTTCCTCTACCTACCCTTTAATCCTAGCCGACCATTTATCTTTACACCTCTCAATCTTATCCCTTCATTTCTTACAATGTTCTCTACATAAGAGGATGCCCTCTTCATTATCAACCCTAACAACTACTTCAATTAAGCCTTCTTGCGATCAAGCTATCAACCACAATCTATTCTTTGTTGAGCTCTTGTGCACACATAAAACCCGAGAGCACATATATCAAATAAGATCAATGGAGATAGGAGACATTGGAGATTGAAACCCTACTAGACATGTGAATAGTATATCTTGTTTTGTTATTGTTTATATGCATGATCTTAGGTATCTCTATTGGTATTGGTGAATGTTTCATTGTAGGACCTAGATTGTTTGTGCTTGGATCTTTATGGCTTTACAATAGTTTATCATCATCACTTTTCACCATATACAATTAGAGCTAAAGAAGCAGTGTTGAGTGCCCTAACTGATACAGAGATGACTAATGTGATGGGATTGTAGACTGCACATGTGATTTGGGTGAAGCTTGAAACCCTGTATGAAGGAGATAAACATGTGAAAGTTGCTAAATTGAAGAGCTTGAAAGGGAACTATGAGTTGTTGAGAATGAGAGAAGATGAGAATATTACATCCTTTATGGCTAAAGTGAATGATCTTGTTATGAATATTAGATGTGTCGGTGGAGTCCTTGAAGAAGATGAGATTGTGGCTAAAGTATTGAGATCTTTTCTCCTGCTTATAAACATAAAGTTGTTGTTATTGATGAGATCCGTACTATGACAACTATGGCAAGAGATATGCTGGTTGGAAAGCTTTTTACTTTTGAATTGAGAGAACTTTGTGAATCACATGGAAATACTAAGACTGTATTTAATGTAGTACCCCTGCCCTAATCAATTTCTAATCTTGGTTTAATCTTGGTTAGTTTATCTTAATATGATGTTATAGTCAGATGTTTGATTTAATGCATAGCTGTTGATGTGGTTTTCACACTAGTTGTATGCAAGTTGTTTAGTGTTCCTATTTCGTGGTATTAATATCGGGCTAACGCTTTCATTAAGTTTATATATGTATGCGTGTATGACTCTTGGTTGCAGGAGATTTCAGGTGCAATGCCGCATGAGTGCGAGGTTCGTCTTCACCTGGATTTGCAGGTTTGAGTGTACCTCTTTAGTCCTTAGAGTTGGATTAGGTGGTCGTAAGACCCTAGTTGACCATAGTTGTGCTCAAGTGAGCATCGTCAGTTGTCATCGGTATCCCCTTTTTGGTTGGGTTTGCGAGTCGTCTGTCTGATCGACTTTCTTGGTTTGCATGCTTGGTGTGTATGGTTAAATTGATTAATTAGTCCTTAGTATTTAATTTGATTAAATATGTGTGTGTGCATTAAAGATTAATGGACTAAATTAATCGGGATTTCTTTATGCGATTATCGTTGATATTGGATTGCTCGTCTTAAATTGGGAGTAAGTTCAATTAAATGGTTGATTTTGAATATTATATGCATTTTGTATATGCTGTTGAAAAAGAAAGATTTAAATTTAATTGCAAGAGAATTAATTTAATCTTTTGGCATTTTTGAAATAGAAAGGTTAAATTTCAGTTGAGTGAGAAAATCAATTTTAACTGGGAAAAGCAATTCAATTTATTGATATAGTTAGAAAAGAATTATTTTTGAGAATTATTTTTAAATAAAAATTTTAATTCCAAAAATGAAATTTTGGTCAACTCTTCCTTATAACCTAGACTTTTGGAAAATTTTGAGGATGGATATTTTTGGGAAAATGTTTTGTTGGAAAAAAGATTGTTGGGATGAAATTTGGGGGTTTTGGAAGGAGGAGGAATTCTTGAGCTTGCAGGTTGGGCTCTTCAGTAAATCTCTTCCACGATTGCGTATGAAGGTAGGATTCTAAATTGTTTTCTTGTTGCCAAAAGAATTTACTATTCTGGTTGAAAGAAATGAATTTGTTATTGAAGAATCGGTTTGATTGATTAATAGAGTAGAATGGAAATAAGATCTTGAATTATCCCTCCTTGATTTCATTCCTTGTTTTCAAATCAATTTCTGGTTTGCTAAGAATGATTTAAAATTAAATAAAATTGAAATTTAGTTGGGGGGTTTGGCAGATTAGATGTTAAATTTGTGAAGATCAATCTTGTTTGACCAATATGCTGTTGGTTTTGGAGAAATTTTTCCCTTTCCTGATCTGGGTATTTTTAAAAAGATTGCAAATGAGTGAATAAAAATAAAAATTTATTATTCTTTAGTCTCTGGGAGACTGTTTTTTTTTAACTGTGTGTTGCACAGTGATCAATTTAAAAAATAAAAAATAAAAATAAAATTAAAATATTGGAAACCCCAACCACGTGGGAGAGTTCCCCACCACGTGGAGGGGTGCTGCTTGTCCATTGGGCAGCAGCGCTTCCCATGGGGGCTGCGTGCTCCCTTTGGGAACAGCAGCGCTCCCATGGGGGTTGCGTGCTCCCATTGGGTAGCAGCATGAGCTCCCAAGGGGGGGGCCCACGTGGGGGTCCACGTGGGTACCCTCCCCCATATTTATGTTTTGTTTTAGTATTAAAAAAAAAGAAGAAAGAAACATTTTTTTTTAATGTATTTTTAAAATATATATATATATATATATATATATATATTATAGTTTAATATTATTAAATTTAATTTTAAATTAAGTTTTTAATTATATTGGATATTTTAATTAAGTTTTTCTTTATTATGATTAAATACTGGCATTAATTAATAATGCAAGTATAATTTGTTATTAATTAATTGTATAAGGTTAAATATACAATAATTAATATTCAAATCTTATCTTATTATTAATGCATATTTTTTTGTAATTAAATACTTAATTTGTTAATTCCGTTATTAATTATTAATTTGTTATATTTAATTAATTGTGGATTATTAAATATATTCATTAATTAATAGTTAATTTTAGTAATTTTCTTTATATGCTCAAGGAAACAATTTGTTAATCTGGGAATGGATTTTCTTTATTTGGCTTCCCTAAATATGTATATTTCCTTGATCTGTCTAGTGTAAATTGGTTCTGGAAAAGACAAATGTGTAGGATTTATTTTGAACCAGTACGTCAATGATGTTTTAATTGAAGATTAAATATCTTAATTAATTGGTTAATGGTTGTTTAAATTATATTCTTGTGAAATTGGTTAAAGAACTCGTTATGGCGTATTTTTGTATGTTCGATGCAATGAACCTTAGAGAGTTAGAAAACCAAGGACAACCTGTATCTAAATGAGGTAGATAACTGCAATCTATTATAGACCATGTAGAAAACTTGATCGACTTTTAATGCTTAGATCAATTCGGAAAAGATTGTATCTGCTGAATATTACCTATGCGAGTTTAATTTCTGTATTCGCTTTTGCTTATGTAATGGCAAGTCGTGCTTGTTTGATAGGTCCCTGTCGTATGGATTTACTTGGGGTACCTGTTTCAGTCCTCGGTTCCGAGTTGACTGTTGTTTTGTGGTAGTGTCGTATTTGGTCATATCCTTTGTGTGGGTGTCGAATGATGATTCGTGTTTGACCAAATGGTTGTTCCCTCCTTCTTGAACTCTGTTCGTCTGACCATGTCTATTCCTTGGTTTTGAGTTCGTCTGAGTATAGTCTAGTGTCGTATGGGAAAGTGGCTTTCGATTAGGGGCCACGCCCAAAGTGGTTGCTGGGTAACCCGTCGAAAGTGAGTCTAATAAGTGATAATCTAACAGTAGATTAGGATGTAATCTCTAAGTAAGATAATGTGCCTCACACATGGGACGAGTGCTAACATAGACCCGACATGCTGTGAGAAGGCCTGAAATGGCAATCCATCATCCTTGTCTTCACGAGAGGATGTGTGGGTCCACATGAGGCTTGGATGGGCCGGAGGCTCAGATTAGGTTGCCAGGGTAACCCAGTGTATGGGGCCGGGACCTATGAAGACTTGCCATGGTAACCATACCAGGTTGTGTGATGACACTTGTCCCTACGTTCGCTAGTATGTTGTCCTTTTGTCCTATTAGGAGTACCTTTGTGGGTCGTCCTTTTGTCTATACCTTTGTGAGTACCTGGTTGCATGTTAGACCTTGGGTGGTGATGACTCAGTTTTGTGGATGCTCCAATGGACCTTTGTATTAGCTTTGATTATGTTCAGCTGGATCCTTTTCTTTTCAGGGATCATTTATGTATTTATTGACCGATGTGGTCGTTTGTATATTGATTATGTTTCACCTTGATGGCCGGATTGTAATGGTGTAACCTCATGTATTCTTAACTTTATTAATTATCAGAGGGGTCTTGCAGTTGAGTAGACCCAGAGATGTAGCCCTTTAGGGGTGAACTCCGAGATCATTATGGTGTTATGTGATGTTATTCTCTTATGTTTCCCTTATTCAAATTTACCATGTATGAATAGATTATGTTAGAATGTATAAGTGGATAAGATGGAATTAACTTTAAATGCTTATATGCAGTCCTTCTTGAATGCCATTTTGATCGAATGCATAAGTGGTTTAGATGAGATTTATCGTAGATGCATGTATGCAATCATCTTTTAAAATGCAATAAATTGGAATATGAAAGAATGTAACTTAGAGTAATGGAATATATTCAGTTGTTGTTAAGGAAATTAAGTATGCTTGAAAAGATCTCATATGTTTATGATGAAATTCTAGTGTGTTAGAATATTAGATGTATGGCTTGTATTTTAATGAAAAGCTTGAATGAAGATTATGAATAGATCTTAATGGATGAATCTTTTCTTGTGATTTATATTTCCATCTTCTGAAAGAAATTATCCTGATTAAGAATTATCTCGTTATTAAGATAATCAGCTTATTGGATTAATTGTGTGAGTTAAGTGAATTGTGAAATTTAAGTAATCTCGTTGGGAAACTCTTTAGGTGTTAGTTGATGTCTTCCGCTATGTAATTTGAATCTTTGATATCTTGTTGTATCTTAATGTGGTGTAACTTTAAAAAAAAATAAAAATTATTGCACTCTTTTCTTGTGTTTTGGCTTATCCCTTCGGGGTTTCCTGGTGGGGCATTACATTTAAAGCTACTGTATCTGAGAAGCAGAAGTATGATCTGGGAGAAATTTCAACTAGGGTGTCTAGATATGAAAGAGAAATGAGAGAGATGGAAGAACAAGAAAGAGAGCTAGAATAAGTTGAAGTACTTATTGTTGAAAGATTACCTAAGGGAGCCAGTAAGTATGAAGGGAAGTTACCTTTGAAATGTTTTTCTTGCAATAAGATTGATCGTTTTGCTTCTAGGTGTCCTGAAAGAGCAGGAAATGTGTCAAAATATGATAAGCCTTACAAGCCTAACTAGAAGTATAGATATCAAAAGAAGTGTTATTATGCTATTGATGAAGGTGTAACAAATGAGGAGTTTGAGAAAGGAAATTCTGAAGATGAATTTGTGTTCATTGCTATCAAGGAAGATGATCCGATATCTACTGATTCTACAAGTTGTACTGTTGAAGAGAAAGCTTTGGCTGCTAAGATTGATGAGAAAGATAAATGGGTGATTGACAGTGGTTGTTCACATCATATGACAGGAGATAAAGGTAAATTTGCGAATATGGAGAAGTATGATGTCTGTTTGGTGAGATTTGGAGACAATAAAGCTTGTGTAATCTGTGGTAGAGGTTCTATTTCTCTTGATGGTAAGCATAATACTGAAAAGTTGTTAGCACTATTGTATACACATTCAACCATGTGCATATGAAAGGTGATTGTGGTAAGACTCCTTATGAGCTATGGTTTGGTCATGTTCCTATTGTTAGATATTTCAACATATTTGGAAGAAAATGTTATATCAAAAGAGATGAGGATATAGGAAAATTTGATGCAAGATGTGATGAAGGAATCTTTTTGGGATATTTTAATAAGAGTAAATCCTATCGGTGTTACAACAGGAGATTGAGAAAGATAGTGGATAGTGAAAATGTGAAGGTAGATGAGAATCATGGGAAGCAAATAAGAGCATGCGGATATGAGTTAGATGATTAGGATGTTACTGCAAAGCAAGTACAGACTCAAAGCATGAAGCAGAGTGATTTTGTAGAGGTAGAGATAGTGAATGCTGATGGTATTTCCAGTGAAGAAGTTCAAGAGCCTAAAAATAAGGATAATCAGAAGACCCTGAGGTATGTAAGATTAAATCATTTAGAGAATTAGGTTATTGGTGACAGGAATAAAGGTGTGATGACTAGGATAAGAATTGATGTTGAAGAGACATGTTTGATTTCTAAAATTGAGCCTAAAGATGTCATTGAAGCTTGTAAAGATGAGAATTGGGTAAAAGCTATGGAAGAAGAGCTAGATCGGATTGAGAAGAACAAAACATGAGAACATGTTCTGAGACCTAAGGACAAGAATGTAATTAGTACTAAATGGGTGTTCCAGAATAAGCTAAATGAAGTTGGAGAAGTTGTAAAAAACAAAGCAAGACTGGTATGTAAGGGATATTCACAAATGAAAGGTATTGATTTTGAGGAGACTTTTGCTCCGGTAGCTAGAATTGAAGTTGTTTGACTATTTCTTGCATTTGTTGCTCATAAAAAATTCAAGGTATATCAGATAAATGTGAAGTCATCCTTTTTGAATGGTGAGTTGGAAGAGGAAGTCTACATTGAGAAACCAGATGGATTTTCATTGACATATGAAGAATATATGGTTTGCAGATCGAAGAAAGCATTGTATGGTCTTAAAAAAGCCCCTAGAGCCTGGTATGCTAGATTGGACAAGTATTTGATGAATTTGGGATTCTGTAAAGGTATTGTTGATAGTAATTTGTACTTCAAGATTGATAATGATAATATTTTGATTGTTGAAGTCTTTGTTGATTATATTATTTTTGGAGGTGATGATGATTTGAGTAAGAAGTTTGTTGATGATAAGCAAAAATAATTTGAGATGTCTATGATAGGTGAGATGAAGTTCTTTCTGGGATTCAAAATTACACAAACTGGTAAAGGTATTTTCATATCTCAATCTAAGTATGTGAAGGAACTGTTGAAGAAGTTTGTCTTTAGATGATTCCAAACTTGTTGAAACTCCTATGGTGACTAGATGTAAGATGTCAAAAGATGATGAATCTCTGAAGGCTAACTAGATCTTGTGTAGATCTAAGATTAGTGGACTGCTTTATTTGACTCAGACTAGGCCTGATATTATGAATGGTGTATGTCTTGTTTGTAGATTTCAGGCTGATCCTAAGGAAATTCATGTTACTACTATCAAGAGGATATTCAGATACTTGAAGGGAACAGTTGATTATGGTCTGTGGTATCCGAAGGAAGATGATTTCACTTTGAATGATTTTACTGATGCTGATTGGGTTGGTGATGTTGATTAGAAGAGAACTATCGGTGGAGCATTATTTTTGGGAAAGAAGTTGGTTGCCTGGACAAGTAAGAAACAAGATTCTATTTCTTTATCTACTGCAGAAGTTGAATACATTGTTGTTACTACCAACTGTACTCGGGTACTTTGGATGAAGAAGATGTTGAAGGATATTAGAGTTGTTTATAATAAGCCTACTATTATATATTGTGAAAATTCTAGCACTATCAATATTTCTAAGAATCTAGTGTTGCATTCTAAGACCAAGCATATATCAATCAAGTTTCATTTTCTGAGAGAGAAAGTCAGTGATAAGGAAGTCAGAATGGAGTATGTATCTACTAACAAACAAATTATGGATATCTTCACTAATCCTTTGCCTACAGAGACATTCTGAGAGAGAAGTTAGGGGTGATTGCCCCTCCTGGTGGAAACTAGATGCATTGGGCTACATCGATCCATTGGACTTCGTTGTCTTATCCTGTTATCTAGATTGATGAGTTGGTGCTACTGCTCCAGTGGAGTAGTCAGTGTGTGGTTTAGTTGATCAAATTTGTGAGTTTATACTAGGGAGGAGAGATTTTCCTTCTTATAGGGAGAGATTCATGATAATAATGGTTTGTTTTTGTCTTTGGCATTGTTGTCAAAGGGGGAGAAGAGCATGTGAAAAAATTTGAAATATTTTAAGATTTGTTTGTCTAAGGGGGAGTTGATCCTTGTGATTTTGAGACAGATTATTGGATGTTGTTTTCTTTCTTTGCATTAATTATTTTTCACATTCATATGTTGTCATGAATTCCAAAGGGGGAGATTGTGGGATAATAGTGTTGTTGAGATGTGTTGTTGTCATTGATGTCAACATATTCCCGTGTTGCAGAGATTTGGTTGTTGCAGAGAGTTGGTTTTGGTGATCTAGTGTAGATGTGTTGATGTGGTTAATTGGGTTTTCAGATGCTTATCTCTAGTTGATTCAATATGATTTTCATGATTCTATGTGGAGATTTGGTCGAGTTATGTGATCCAGTATGGTGACTGTTTTTTTAGTGTTCTATGTTGCAGAATGGTGGTATTTGATTCATATTTCTCTGGAATTATTATATCTTAAGTTGTGAATTTTGGAGAGTGTTTGGAACGTTCATGTGTGTCCTCTGATTGAATGGTTCATGATTTGGAACTTCACAAGTGTATCTTTTAGTTTTTCAATTGGTGTTCTTGAGCTATGGTGATGGTGTTAATGATGAATCTTATTATCCTAGTTGTTGCGATAGAATTCACGTTTCTTGTTGATGTTCTCTGATTGTGTTCTATGTGTTTTAGTGGTGCGCGTTGATCATGGTGTGCGTTAATGAATATATTATTGGTCTAGTGTTATTCTTTGTGTTATGCGATATATTCGGTGGTGTAGCATGTTGCAGATGATCTTGGTGAATTATTTGATGGTGTTGCATGTTCGAGGATTTGATTTGGGTCCATGCTCTATCCTTGCCAACATTGTATTGGTCCGGTTATGGATTTATGTATCGTGTGATGTAATTTGGTGATTAGGACTTATTTGTTGAGTCAACCTTAAGGGCAAGGTTGATGAATTGTATAAATAAGCGATGTAATCATGTAAGTTGTATGTCTATGGTTGTGTTTATTATTTGAGAGGTTATTGTATATGAGAACAAGTGAATAAATCATTTGAAAGTGTGGAAGAGAAGAGAAAAATTGTTGTGCAGATAGTGAGCTTTACCGGAACTATAATAATACATTTGGAGATGTTATTCTTTCAGTTCATGTAATCCGGATTGTTGTTCAATCTTTGTAAGGAAGTGAGCCTTCCCAAGGTTGTAGCCCTTTTTTGTTTTGAGCAATGAGTTCTAGGAAGTGTGCCTAAATGCATGTGAATTCCCCATTGTAATATTTTTACATACTATTGCAGAGCATCATCTTATCATGGTTAGGTTCCCACCATGGTTTTTCCCTTAACTAGTTTTTCCACGTCAAAATATTTGTTATGTGTGTTGTTGTTGTGGTGATTATCTTTGTTATTGTTGTTCATGATCAAATCTGAGATTAAGGTTAATTTGGTCAAGCTTGGTGAAAACTGATTCACCGCCCCCCACTCTCATTTTTCATGTTGCTTTGCTGCCAATAGTGGAGTGACATAGATATGATGAAAAAAGTAGTAGGTGCTTCATGATTTGGAAGAAAAGATGCAAATCAATCCTATGATAAAGCATTGCAAAGGTATAACAAATGTACTACAATGATTAAGGTGTGAAGAGTGGAGATCAAAGACATATAAAATAGGTGCAAAGACATAGGGCAATCAAAATAACATCAAGAATATATAGTCCATAACTTGGTGTCAAAACTCGAGAAAGTGTATCAACAGAAGAAGTTAAGATAGTGAACAAGGTTAATGTAATAGAATGGTCTAAATATCAAACTTACAACTCAAGGACAATGATATTAGTGATAGAGAAGATGTCAATAGTAAATCAAAATGATAGTATGATATTTCCGTTGAGATAAAGAACATGAGGGAAAGTCAAGAAGTACAATAAGTTGATTGATCAAACATAGGATTGTCCAAGGCTTCAAGGACAGTAAAGAAATCAGAGGTAACTGAGATAGAAAATCCAAGAAAAGGACAACTAAGTATTGGTGATAATATGATAGCTCCTCATGAAACAATGATAGTAAAGAACAAGAGAACATGTTGACAATCCTAAATTACTAAGTGACAGTGTCCTCATGAAGAAAAAACAACCATAATGGAAGAGTGTGATACATAACAGAAGAAAGGACTATTATCAGTAAAATCAGTCATGAGTAACACACATAGTGATAGAGTAGACATGAAAGGCAAGTATAAGAAGCACAAATATAGAAAAATTTCATGTTGCTTATTAGTAGGTAACATGAAGAAGGCTTTTCAGGTAAAAGTGATATCTAGAAGAGCTTATATCAGACCAAACATAGGAGGCATGGAGTACCCTTGAGTTGTCAATGTGCAAAGGAAAAGTGTCAGATTCTAATAAAGGAAAGATATGTAGTATTAGCAATGTAAATGCAGTCATTATAGAGCTTGATCAATATGAGCTTAAAAATGAATGATTAAGAAATAAACAACAACACATTGTCAAGTAGTTTTGAAGGTCAATAGCTTAGAGCATGTGGAATAGAGAAAAAGTCATATAGTCTCATAACAATTATGAAGACTTCTCATCAATCAAAGGTTAAATCCGCAATAATGATCCTAAACAACAAATGTATGATGATAGTTTGAAACCCACAATCAAGATTCAATGTGACTAAAATAGATAATGAAGACAAAGGTCTGCAACAAATGAGGCTAAAAGAGAAGATTTTTGTAGAGACTCCATGATCAAGAAAAGTTAAAGTTTGTGACTAAATATTTGTAATAAAGAGACATAAGAATGATGTATGAGATCATGAGATAAGGACACTCGCTTTGAAAGTAAAGACGCTAGTTAATGACCGAAACAATGAAGGATATTTTCAAGTAGCTTGGTTTGGGCTTTAAATGAAATCATTGTGGTTCTGAAAGGTTCATGTCGAGGGTGACTCAATGACTATAATCAATTTTTCCATATGTAAAGATACAATGAATTAGAAGTTGAAGAAGTTGCTTGCATATATTTGGGAAAAAATATACAAGTTTGAGGAAGTTTTTAGTGTTTCATATTTATAAGGGAGGGAATAAAGAGGCCAATAAATTAGTCAATTGATCTATTGAAATGGAGAGCTACTTTGGCAAATGGATTTGAATGGAGTATACTTGGGAAGAGTGGTTGGAAAGAAATCTCTTATTAATGATGACCGAGGCAGTGGCATGAATGAAAGAGGAAGCAATTAAGTGTTCACACATGTGTATTCTTGCCTTGAACCAATTTATGGGAAAACTAGATTGATGGTTGCATTTGACATTGACATGAGAAAATGGAGACCATGATTAGTTTAGACATAATGGAGGGAGTGGCAAATAACCTTTAGAGGGCAACATGAGACAATTGAAGGTTGTTTTGGAGATCTTGCAACCTATCAAGATCATCCTAAGAAAGTAGTATTTAAACTCTACTCTACTTTTGTCATTTAGATATTATGTCTATGTTTATGGCATGCGTCCTCGAGTTACACAAGGATAGGGCTTCAATAATGGAAAAGATAGTCTACATGAGGTGGATGGTGAAGCTGAAGTAATTTGTGGATATGGTATTGGCTCGACTCTCCTCAAATGGTGGTGTAGGGCCCAAACTTACCCTTCCATACAATGGCCCTTTCATCATATGAATGATATGGAGGCTGGAAAATTGGAGGTGGCTGGTGGAGAAGAGTTAAAAACTAGTAATGTCATTGGTTGTGGGTTGGGTGGAGGGTGATGGGCACAAGGAGTAGTTGCAGATGAGGAGGTTGATGATAGTGTTCTCTTGGGTACTTGCACAAGGAATAGTTTGCCTCTCATTATGCGAGTTGGGTTTTTTTATGAGCTCTAAAAGCCTTTGTATTGTACATCAGTGTGGTCCCTCAGCCACTTTTACACATCAAATATTTTTTATAAAAAAAGTTATTGTTACCAAATTTTTTTGCCTTTCAAGTCAAAGAAAAAAAATGGCCCCACATAGAGTCTTAGGTCTTCAAAATAAAAATTTTGAAGAAAATTTCATGGTTAAGGGAGTTTAAGTCAACCCAAAAGCCTTTGATTATTAAAAATAAGTTACAATTAATAAATTATTTCTTTTAACTGTATCAAGTTTCCAGAATCCATAGTAAATTATTGCATTTGTTTTTGGATTTGATTGTGTTAACATTTTTTTTGCATCAACATTTTGGATCACACTCTATGATCCATTGTCAAGATGATAAAGAGAGCTCAAGGAGATAAAATTTCATCCTTGAGATTAAAAAAATCAATTTTTATCTCCTTGAGCTCTCTTTATCATCCTAAAGATGGATCACAAAGGGTTATTTGAAACATCGATGCAAAAAAAATTGTTACCACAATCAAATCTAGAAACAAATGCAATAATTCTTTCTTTTGTTGAGTCAAAGATTTCAAAGATGGATTCACATTAAATAAGTCAAAGCCAAGTTAATTTTGGCTTGGAGGGAATTAAAGATTCAAAATAATAGTCTCCACATTATATTTTAGGGTTTGCTTCAAGTTTTGTTCTGGGCCCTTCCTCTCATCTTCTTCTTTCACGTGGAAATTAGGTTATCTATGTGATAGGATGTAGTAAGCTTGAGTTTAAGCCATGCAAGCCCTCTTGTACCTCTGTTTCATCATTAAGCAATCATCAACAAATAATTCATGTATATCATGTAGATGTTCATACTTGAAAAGGGAAATTACAAATCTCTCAAGAGGCAGTCAACTAATCATGTAGAGTTTTGGACGTGACAAAAAATCAGCAACAAAGCTTGCAAGAGCAGTTTTTTGGGGCTTCAACCAAGATTCATGTTGTAAGGTAGGCATTACCAAGCCATATCCCATGAAAGAAAATATTTCATTTGGGTTCTCTAGTTGTCCTAGGATTTGTGATATTTGAAAATAAGGAAATTTTCTTTCATTAGTTGAAAGGGCTTTATCAGTACAAATTTTGTTGCTCTTATGTTATTTATGTCATTCACTAAGAAAAAGCTAGTAATTTCAATATTTTTTGAATTTTATTTTAGTTTTAGAAGAATTTTTAGATTGTATGTAGAATTCATTTCAATTCCAATAAAGGTCTATGGATCTGAAGCCATATTTCTTATAGAGGTCAAGTTACCATCTTTGAGAGTATCCTTGCAACGATTTTATGATAACGAATAATATAGAGTCTATAGACTGCATGAGCTAGGGTTGCTTGATGAGAGATGTTAGACAATATTAAACTATCTCTAGGATTACCAGAATCATCTTCATCATAGCTACAACAAGAGAGTTAGAGTTTGCATGTTTGATATTGGAGACTTGGTCATAAGAGAGAACCCAAAAAATCTATAGGAAAGAGAAAAGTCAGGGAAGTTTGAACTTAACTGCTAGGTCCTTATATCATTACAATAGCTTATGGATCTAATGCATACCAACTTGCCTCTCTTGAAGAAGAGCCTCTTGAAGAACCACTCAACAACATGCACCTCAAAAATTTCTATACCTAGTCCTTAGAGTATCCCATTGAAAAAATTGAAAAATTGAAAAATGTAAAAAAATAATTATAAAATACAAAAAATACAACAAAAAAATGGAAAAAGTGAAAAAATCATCACCTTGATGAAAACTTGGAAAATAGGCGTCTTGTGTGACAAAAAAAATGAAAAAAATGAAAAAAGTAAAGAAAAATGATTCATCCTCTCGTGGAAACCACTTTGGTGGTGCCTTGGGCAAGTATTGTGGTGAAAACCTAGCAAACGGGCACCACATATAGTTAATCAGGCTTCTCCATCTATCATTACTCTATCTGGTCTTCCATAATAAACCTTCATCCTTTCTTTGTAATAAAATTTCCACTCCATTAATAAAAAACCCCTTTTCAATGCCTATTGTGGCCTAATGCTTATTAGTGTTCAGTGTCTTTTTGTCATATCCTTCTAAATAAATGTTTCCCCTTTTTCTTGGTACCAAAACACTAGATTATTAATTGGAGTCAGCTCCTTGGCCTAGTATCGTGGACGATATTATTTAGAATTGCTAAATGTGAGATGTTTTTCTATCCTTGGTCATGAAATTTTGAATCACACCCCATCTTATCTACCCACCTACCATAATAACTCTACACTTGCACCATCCCCCTTATCATTATCACACCCTACAATAAATTGTGTCTTTGCTATGATAATGAGATTTCAAGCTAAACCAAGAATTGCATTGCCACATCTTTATCCAAGACAAACTGTTAGATTATTCTATAGCCTAACCAATCAATTGCCTAACCAATTTTATCCTACATCTTGATCACATTGTTAGCCTTTATAGACATATCGGTCCTAGAACAAGCATCTTATCAATCAAACAACCAACATCTTATCCAAATATCAACCTATCCTACCCTATCCTATCTAAAGTAAATATTTAAAGCACATATCTTTTGCCAAGATAATAAATGGTTGTTGACTTGTTTTGTCAGTGAGTCTTTTCTTTGATCTTTCTCATGTTAGGTTCTTATGCTATTCAAGGATATCCCCATGATTAGAGAAGTGGGAATGGAACTTGGAATAGGCTTTCATATGATATGTTAGTGGGATATTTTTCATGAAGTTCTAGGGAAAATGTTTTGATTAAGTAAAAATAGGTATTTGAAAGGTACCCGAACCTTTTACAAGCCAGGAAAACAGAAATGCTAAAAAAGTGTTTGATCACTTCAAAAAGTCAAAATGAACCCACCGAAAGGGCACAGCTTAATACATCATTACATAAAACTCAGAACAGACAGCAAAAGGAAAGCAAAAGACAACAAAGAGACAGAACCAATGACAACAACTGGAACTAAATACTATTCAGAATCTCCTTAGCGTGAACGACCATTTGTTTCATGTTGTTCGCTGAGGTCTTCATATCCTCCAGCTCACGACCATCGTTGTCGACCTTATTCTTTATGTTGGCTCTAGTCCTCCTTTCATGACCCTTCTTGTTCACCTGCTCTTTATCACCATCCTTCTTTGCATTATTCTCAAACCTATTGATAAAGATGTTCATGTTGTCCACCGAAGATTTAAGGATTTGGAAATTTTGATCAGCAAGCTGCTTGATATTGTACTCCAGCTTGTCAATTCTACTACCAAAATCTTTCAGTTTGTTGTCCATTTCCTTTCTATCTCCCATCTCATTGACCTTTTCTCCGTGGCTAAGATTTTTCCAACCATACATTCAATAGCTTGCACATTATGTAGAACGGCCACTAACTCTTTAACATGCTCCGCCAAGGGCTTGTCACCAACTGTAATTCTTGCCATAGCTTGTGTATCAGTTTTCAAACTATTAATATCCTTCACCAAAGTAGTAATGGTCTCATAGAAATCCTTAATGGTATCTTTGTCGCCACTATCACTTTGACCCCCTTTTTCCTCGTTATGCAAACTAGTGGTATTCACGGTCTCCACGGTTTCCAAATTATCCTTAACCGGGTTACCCTCCCCTTCTTTGTCCTGACTATCAATCCTCTTATTATCATCATCCTCCTCCTCAAACTCAACCAGAACATAATTGAGATCAGAATTGCTACCCTTTTTAGTGTTCTTTTTCTGAGCCTTCTTTCCAGAGGCTTTCCCTTTCCTCTTTTTAACAGGTTTTTCCTCAAGAGAATCAGTTTTAGAGTCTGACATTTCAAATTCCACAATAATCCTCCTCTTCTTGGCCCTAATCCTCCCTTTTTTGCTAGTTTCTTCCAACTCTCCCTCGGTCTCAGAATCAAAGTTGAAACCACTATCCTTACTTTCCGTAGTCTCATCTTTGGCATTTTTGCCTTTAATAGGCTTTTCAATGCACTTCCCCTTTAGCATTTTATAAACCAGGACCATAAGCCCCTGGTGGAGGGCATGATCGCCTTTAGGGTCCTTCTGGATCTCTTTTATAGTATGATCCATTGAACAGGCCAGGTAATAGGGAAGGCTAACCCTTTCTCCATGATGGAAATGGTTAAGAAGGATGAAGTGATGCCCATAAGCCCTGGTAAACCTACCATCTAAGGTAATATACTCAATAGAAGCAAATAAGACAAACCTCCAAGGCTTGCAAATTCTCTTCGGGGAGTGGTAGGAGTTGTCAATTTTGATCATCTTTCTTCTCTCACCATCTGTAACAGGAAACTTGTCTGCAGCTTTATCTGATATCCCTCTGTCCCTGTAAAATTTCATACCCTCGTTAGTCATCCCCGTGGCCTCAGCGATAACCTCTTCGTCTACATTCATCATATGTGATCCAATCAAAACTTTTCCATTTTTCCAGTTCTTGATGAAGTAGCTAGTAATTGTGGGGTCCTTCCCATTCAGTTGTTCCATGAAAACATTGAGACCCCCCTACTGAAGGATACTCCAAACTTCTTTATTCTTTCTCCATTCAGAGCAGGAAGCAGGTTCAAATCTCTTCTTGTTTCCTCCCATTTTTCCAGAACCTTCCTTGCAATGCCTTCTCTCATTTTGATAACTTTTCCTTTGGTTTCTGTGGTTATTCTGTAAGAGCACCCATAATCTATGCCAAATAATGATGATATGACATGTATTTAATAGCTCATTATCTTCAAGCAAGCCCTGCATCGAAAAAGGTGGAAAGGTCATTAGAAATAATAATTAAAAGTACCTCGTTTCCTTGTATAGCTTCGGTCCTGATTGAGCAAGGATTTCATTTCACTTGCAATCTCCACTTCACCATAACTAGTGATGATGTCTCCCAATTGGCAAGCCAGGTTGGCTACCCAATCAACACAAGAGTTGGCCTCCCTATAAACATGTGTAAAAACACACATTTCAAACTCTTCACTGATTTTCCTAGTTGCTTTAATAGAATTACTAATCAACCATGACGACGGGAATTTCATATTTAAATAATTGATAATGTTTAAGGAGTCTCCTTCACACCAAACTTTAGTGCATTTGGCTTCTTTGGCAAGGATAATCCTATGATAAGCTGCCATGGCTTCGGCAACTTGGTTGGTCTGTTTTCCTATAGGAATACATTTTATGATTTTACATATTCCCCATTCATCCCTTAGGACCACTCCACATCCTACAACCCTTGGGTTTCCCTTAGAGGCCCCATCAAAATTGATTTTCATCCATCCCCTAGGCAGACTGGTCCATATCGCTCCCTCTCTAGGGTTACTCTGGATACTCTCTTGAGCTTTTAATATCCATTTTTTATAGACAAATTGATCCTCCTTAGTGTTAGGATTATCTATACCACCTATAATATTCATATTTTCCACTATGCTTCTTCTTATTTTTTCAAACACAATGTTAGCCTTAGTATTATTTTCTCTAAAAATTCTATCATTTCTCTCTTTCCATATACCCCAGCATATGTGTGGTAAAGCAATTCTCCATAGTAAGGTAGTGGTTCTGTTTTTTGAAGGATGATGCCATGACTTGAAAATCTCCTGAATCGAGTTGGGGAAGCTCCAACTGATATTGAATTGATCCAGACAACTTCCCCAAACATCAACTAAGAAGGGGCAATGAAAGAGCATATGATTTATTGTATCCTCATTCTACTTACAGAGTATACAAAAACTTGGTATGTTGATACCTCTTTTTCTTATATTCTCTGTAGTAAGAATTTTGTCTTGGAGGGCTATCCAAAAGAAAATGTTGATCTTGAGGGTAAGGCCTTTCACCCATGCTTTAGCCCAGCAAGGACTTTCCATTTTATTGTACTATTGATGATAAAGAGATGCCATAGTAAAAGTACCACTAGTTGTGAGTTTCCAAATTAACTGGTCTTCTTCTTCAATCCTCATCATTGAGTTCACGACTTTGTTCAAACTACCCAAAGACTGATCCACTTGAGATAAGTCTTTCCACTGTCCATCTTTCCAATAATCCTCCACCTTGGTTCCAAATCTTTCCTTGCATTGGTTCTGATATCTGTTCCACTCAGGGTTTTCATTTAAAGGGATCTCCAAAAGCCAAGGGTCCTCCCAGAACTAAATAAGATTCCCTTTCCCCAACTTCCATTTTGTACCTTTGATAATTAAGTCTCTAGTCCTAGAAATATTTTTCCAAATATTGGATCCAATTGGGATAATCTCCACTTTGAGGAAACTTTGAAGATTTGGACATTGGCTTTTATATTTGTTGTCCCATATTTTTTTCCTCTCCTTGATTTCTATATCCTCTCCAAATCTGCTTGGCCATAAGGTATTCATTTATGTCTCTTATTCTTCTAAGGCCCAGACCACCTTTATTCATAGGCTTACAGACCTTCTCCCAAGCAATTAAGTTCATTCTCTTCTTCTCCTCAACCCCTGTCCATAAAAAGGATCTCTATATTTTTTCAATGGCCTTAGCATACTTAGTAGGAATCCTAAACAGACTGATTGCATAGAGAGGGATACTTTGGAGAGCGGTTTTTAGCATTTGAACCTTACCTGCTTGACTAAGTAGAGCTCCCTTCCATCCCGACAACTTTTTATGAAATTTATCCACCAAGGCTCCCCAAAAGTTATCTGGAGGATCTTGACCTAAAGGGAGCCCCAAATAGGAGGCAAGCAAGCTACCAATTTGGCCACCCAAGATGTTACTATTTTTAATCCTCCTTCTCCCCGGGGTATTGATAAAATAAACAAAGCTTTTAGACCAGTTTATAAGTTGACCAGTAGCCTCTCCATAGTTATCCAAAGCCTTTTTTAGTCTTCTAGCGTCCTTCACAGTGGCTTTTCCCATTATTATAGAATCATCAACAAACTGCTGATGAGAGCATATTTGATCTGCCGAAGAAGGGTTCAAACCACAAAACTCCCTTTTCTCAACCAATTTTCCAATACATCTCCCCAAACATTCCGCCATGATGATGAAGATCACTGGAGATAAGGGGTCCCCCTGCCTGAGACCTCTTGAATCTTTAAAGAAAGGAGATGGGGAGCCATTCATTAACACAGAGAAAGTAGCTAAAGAAACAAGTTGCCTGATAAGGCCAACACTCCTAGGATTAAAACCAAAAGCAGAAAGAACATCCATCATAAAATCCCAATCCACTCTATCATAGGCTTTAGAAAGGTCAAGTTTCAGAAAGTTCTAGGGAAAATGTTGTTAGTGTATGTATTGGCACGTTTCATTTAGCATGGTCTTATATCCTCTGTAGATCAAAGGTCACCTAACGCTTTTTTGCATGTGGATTATCATGTTTTGAGACTGTTGCACATATCTCCACCATAAACACTAACACCTCAATATGGATGAAATCATTCCTTACCTATAATGTGTCTATCTATGCAAGTGATATCATCTTCACCTAGGTCATTCCATGCCTTAGTGTATATTTATCTATTTGCAAAAAATCTAAAATGCCCAATGATGGAAATAAGCACTTTTATTAGGAAAGCTCACAGTCCTCATCTTCGCATTCTGCCTGTCTCTTTTCCATACATTAGTCTATTCTCTCTTTTCTTCTAATCATTTTTTCCTATCCCCTTGATCTATCTATTTCCCATAACCAACTTAACTTTCTTCTATTTTCTACTAACTTTTCTTCTACTTGCTCATATTTCCTATCAACCATTTCCTTCTGATCATCTATCTTTTGTCTTATACAAGATGTGTCCTTCCCAAAACTAGACTTGATTTTTATTAATCAATCCAATCAACCCAATCAACTCAATCAATTCAATCAATTTAATCAATCCAATCAACCTAATCAATTCAACCAATCCAATCAAACCAAATCAATATAATCAGTCAATCCATCTGCAAATCACTCCAATTATCTCTTCTATCTTGTCAAACCCATGCATGTCATCAATCTAACCATTCTTCAAATTTTCACATAACATTCTTTTCTTTTGAGAGATTAACCTCAAATTTTATTTTTCAGCCAATTTCTCAAGGGGACATCATACCTCCTTATCTTGGTCATTTGGGGCATACTAGGGCATATTCCTCTGAATTTTTGTTCTTCTTTGAGACAAAACTCAAAATCGCATCACCTCAAAGAGGGGCAAAATGTAGACATAAAAAAATAACATTCCTCTAACTATCGATCTTCTTCCATAATTAAATATTTTTTAATTATTTAATCAACCTACTAATCATCCCCACTTTTCATATTAATTTAGTAATTTTATTTTATTTTATTAATTATCATTTATCTCATAATTAATTGGTTTTTAATTAATTAATTATTCCCATCATTTTCTTCTAAAGTCCTTTTGTACACTTAAATAGTTTTTTATTATTTAATTAACTAACTATTCCTTTATGATCAAATAAATAAATCCATTTAGCCTTCCATTTATCCTTTCACTCCATAGTCTAGGTAAATAGATAAAATGTTTATTTACTTTTACTCCTTTGCTCATGAAATTGAATAATTTTATTATTTATTTTCTCACTCACCTTCCCATTCTCCCCACTTTCTTATAGTTGTCACCACTTGTCCTTTGATTCCTTTCACCAGATTCTCCACTTCTCTACTATCTTACAACCTCTGCCTCTTTTCCTTCTTCTTCTTCCAACCTTGCCACTTGCCTTTGGATTCCTTCCAAGCATCTTCCCACTCTCTCCCTATCTTTGGTAAAAATTTTCATATGTGATCTCAACTGTCCATCTCTTCTATGATGAATTCAAACTCGATCGTTGATCAAATTCCCTCCATGTTTTTATATTCAAAACTTTGCCTCCCTTTTTGGGTTAACCACTACTCTTGAGATTTCTTTTTATCTAATTCTTTGTGCTTGTAGATTTTTTAGGGCCATTATCATTGCAATTTGGAAAGAGGCTCAAGAACTATGGAGAGTGTACAGACACTTACTTTTGTCCACCCAATTAAATAAATTTTATATTTGTTTAATTATCATTCATCTAAGTATTATTTAAATTCACATTTAATTAATCCTTTCCCCCTTTTCAACTATTAATTAAATCAATATTTAATTAATTCATGCCAACACCCTTCTACTATTAATTAAATAAATTATTTAATTTATTTGATTTAATTCACCCAGCCAAATTTAGACTTTTAATTAAATAAATCATATTTATTTAATTAAATCCCCCTTTCACATTTAATTAAATCCCTCTCACATTTAAATTAATCAATATTTATTTAAATATCCATCCAATGCAAGTTGCACCAAAATTGAAATAAATGAATTTTATTCCAATTAAAATCCCAATCCATACCACTTGCACTTTCTAGAATATGCAAGTTGGATGCCTAACCCTTCTTCTAGATTCTTCTAAACCTTTCTAATTAGCCTAAACCCTTTCCTAAATACTTGCACACTCCTAAACTAAGGATTAGGAAGGAGTCACTTCTCAAAACCATTAAAGGCTTTCTCCCTTCCACAAGTTAACCTCCAAAGTCTTCCTAAGCCTTTAAGGCTAACTCACCTTTGACCCTTGGTTAGAGACTTTTTCTCTAACTTAACCATTCATCTAACCCCCAAGTCTCTTCAAGAATTTATTTCTTTGACCATGGTTATCCTTTAACCCTTGCACAAGAGTTTATCCCTTGGATAAAAACTTTATCCACTAAACTAACCCTAACCAACCCCCCTAAGATAACCCACATGTCTCTTTAGGCATTTAACGCCTTATCTCTCTTCTCTCAAGTCTTCTCATGTTGACACTTGTCAACATGGGATTGGTTTGAAAGTGTCACATGGATTGAGGATCATGCAATCATAGCCCTTGTCAAGATAATTCAATCTTAGCCATCCAATTGCCCATTTTTTCTATAAATAGGACTCATCCCTTCATTATCAGGGGTCACCAATTCTTAGTCTTAGAATCCACATTTTGTCTCTCTTTGTTTATCTCATAAAGATTAAGCATTTAGAAGTGTATTTAACATTAGCATAGCACATATCATTAGTATAACATATCATGGTAGTATAGTATTTCATTATCATAGCATAAAATCTACATCATATCAAGCTTTTTTTTAATCCATATCTAGATCTTATTTGCATTTGTATACAGATCATTTATCAACTCATCACTCGTTCTTTAGGTTGTCATTCTAAAGGTAAGTTTCTCAAAGATATGAGAGCAACCATGACTTGAAAAATCCTTGGAGATAGAGGACAATGGAACATCTTCGAAGGATTGCTTATTTAACTTGTTTTATATATTAGATCCTTGACATATAATTTTTTATTGGTATATTTTATATTCTATTGTTAATTGATAGAGACCACCTTGCAGGCATACAAAGAGATTAGGGGTGTTTCTTTTATGATGTTTTGTTTGTATTTGTTTTATCTTCATTATGCAAGTTCCCATTTTCATGCTCTTCATAGGATTTTGGGTTCTAGAATAGATTGGAGGAATTGGTGGTTTTCCTTTGATGATTTATGCATTTATAATTTTAGGCTATACATTTTGGTGAACTTGACATTCAAATCTAACGTTTATTGCAGGAGATCTTACACATTTTCTTACATTTTTCCTTCAAACCCATGTTGTTTTTTTATTCGTAAAAAAATTTACATGTATAATTTTAGAAAAATGGTTTCATGGGTTTTTAGGTCTCACTTTTAGCTTTTTGAATCATTTACGGATTGAAATTTCGTTAAGAAATAAGAAAGTTGTCTCTATTAAGAACATGATACGAGAGTAAAATGCATTTACATATCAAGAACTCAAACATATCACTATCAAAACAATGAAGCTATTATCATGAAAGAACAAGTGAAATGAAGATAATATCATGAGCTTTGATAAAAAATATAAATGAATACTAGAATAAAGAAAGCATGAAAATGACAATATCAAATGCATAAACTAAAAACTCCCTCAAAGATCTTCATAGTTCTCAAGTCTCCTTCAAAATTGTTGATGATATTGTCCTTAGAAATATGATGCAAGCACAAGTATAAGATAAAGGGAAAGCTCAAGCACAACGGTTAAAATAAAATGAGAGGCAAAGATTCAAATATATATACTTGGAGGGAATTTGGTCAACGATCAAGTTTGAATTGGACACATAAGAGATTGAATGACTCAAATTGCGTAGGAGAAAATTTGCCAAAGATAGGGAGAGAGCGGATAATCTGGTGAAGGGATCGAAGGACAAGTGGCAATGACTCTCAGAGAGTGGGGAGGTGAGTAGTAAAATAGAAAAAATTAAAAAGTAAACTTATTTAATTTCATGGGCAAGAATCATAGTGAATAGATGGTTATCTTTTTACTAGACTTAGGAAGGGAAAGGTGAATGGAGGGATAAATAGATTTGTTTATTCGACCATCAAGAAATAATTAGATAATTAAATAATAGAAAATATTTAATTATGAAAGGACTAGAGGAAAATGACAAGAATAATTATTTAATTAAAAATTAATTAATTATGGGAAAGTGATAATTAATTAAGTAATATAAATATTAGAGAGGGGAGATTAGTAGGTTGATTAAATAATTGAAAATTATTTAATTCTTGAATAAGATTATGAACAGAAGAAAGGTTAATTTTTAGTGTCTACACATATGATTCATTCATTTTATCAAAGCTATTAGTGCCAATCAAATTAACAACAATCTCCCTTAAGATAGCTTTCTCAAAGCTAAGATCCTCCAAATTCTTGTTCCCACAAACATTATTACTATCAATAGAATCATTAGAAAACTTCTCCTCATCTTTCATGATTGACATTTATCACTAGACTCGCTTAATTCCTCCAAATTGATATTGATGAGTAGTGTGGGAGTTTTGATTGTCGCAAGCCTTTTTGACCTCCTCACACCCAAACCCTAAGCCTTATATTCTTCAATAGCCACTACCTTTTCTTTTTCCTCCTTAGAATTGTTACCAACTTTATCAAGAGGCTTGTAATCAACAAACAATGCAGACTTGACCTTCTCAAGCTTGTTATCATCTTTATTCTTAAAAGGGGTTATATCAATGGAGACTTTCTTCTTATTCTTGATTAAGAGTGGGAAGCCTTTTTTTGAGAGAGTAGAGGCCAGTGGATACACCTGCCTCAATGGGTGTGGAGGTGACTAAACCCCTGGCTTGACCTTAGGTGTGTTTTGAGTAACTCACGACCTTAGGCATTTTCATTAAGGAACTTTTGGTAAATGGTAGAGTTATCCTTCTTCTTCTCAGTGTTAATTTTTTTCATACACTAGTGCTATCAATGATAGGGGACGATTTTTCAAGAAAATCACAATTAATAAGGAGATTATTGGAAATAGTCAAAGTATCACTTGTACAAAAATATGCAAACTCACAAAGAGCACACTAAATATCTATATTTTTTGTAGATTAGTTTTTAGGCACCCAGTATGTAGGTCCAACCTTGAAGCTCTTAAAAAAAATTCTCATCCCAACTTTAATATATGATTTTCATTGGTTTAAAATTTAATGCACTTGTGTTATGGATTTATTGCACTACTAAAAGTGTGATTGAGCCACAATATGATCATGTTATTGATCAATTATTTTGTTAGTATAGTACACTCAAATTATTCCTTATATGTAATTTTGGTCATTTTTTTCCTATCTACATGCACACAGACTACCTTTAGTTACTTTAATTCATTATCATGTTCCAAAGAGTTATCCTACTATAACAGAGGAATAATTCCTCTCCCATCCTAGTGTATGATTTCAATACATACATGAGCATGGCTTATCATGTTGTTTAAGATCCACATTATGGACACCATGTCTTCCCCATCTTATATACATACATGAGCCTTATCATTACTTTAGGGCCATCATTAATTGTTTTCCTACACAAGGGACAAGTTTATGTGCCCTAACACGCTTATCTTCTGTGTATCTACAAGTTAAATATCATACTCATTTACCCATATTGAGGGGAAACCTTATATTCCTTGATGATTATCGATCTTCAATATATATACCATTTGTGTTCACCATTCAATTTTTAATTAATTATTTGTTACAAGATGCTTAAGATTGTAGATAGCTATCCATTCATACACACACACACACATTATATATGTCTTACTTGAAGTGTCATACTACATTACCATCATTGTGTTAGACAAAGTATTTTACTCACTTTCTATACAAGGAAAGTTTATGAGCCTACTCTCCCTATCTCTGATTATCATTTTATAGATAGTTGAATTTAATATTAGTTGTAATTATTTTTACTTGAATAAAAAAGTTACTCAAATTATGTATATCTTTTATCTATTTTTTAAGTTTCTTATGGATTGATCTAACAAAGAGAGACATAATGAATTTAAGTTGACAGTTCCATTACTTTAATTGTGGACCCAATATTCTTTTATGTGTAAATATTTACTCTTCATGCATTGTTGAGAATTTCATATACTTTGAAAATTTGCATACTAATTTTGGAATAGATGCAATCACTTCAAAGTTGGGGCCAAATGTAATAGTAAAACTTGTATGTACTCATTGACAATTTCTCATTTAGCTTTGGGCCCATTTTGATGGAATGACAATACAATTACATAGTGATGATTTTGGTGTATTCTTGGGCAATATTTCTCCACAAATCCTTACCCATCCCCATTTACTCTCACATTCATGCATTTCATATATTTGACTTTATCCCACCTTCTTTTGTACATGTTTCCACTTATTCCCACACATTTACCAAAATTATTAGCACACATTCACATGTCTATTCTAGATCTTGAGATTGATGTTTCCTTGTCTTAAGTCAATCCCATAAAGCTTGAGATCAACCCCAAGACACTCAAAATTAAACCTAAAATATAATTTTTTAAATTCAAAATTGTCAAACTCCTACCCATTTATACTAACTAATTATTTGGAGCTAACTTAGTACATGTTTGTGCAACTATTCATTATGAATTTGTATTAAACGATGTTCATTTTTGTTATTTATTTGTAGGAGGCAACTACATGGACTAATCATTCTAGAAATATTTTACATTAGAGCCTAAAACGAACACACCTGAATTAAAATCAAAATTTGCATATAATTCACTTGTATGCTTGTTTGTTGTCTTCCAACATTCGTCCAAGGCCATAAAGTGAAGTTGGTAAGGGTTTGACCAAGGGGAACTTGAACATTAGAATTCAACAATGCTCTCTAAGGTATTTCTAAATGTTGTATCATGTCCTCACATAAATTTAGATATGAGAGATCAAAGGTTGCAAAAGTCAATATTTTATTAAGATAATTTTGTAGGTTAAAGAATGTTTTTATTTACAAGCCATTTTCATAAAATTCAGGTTCCATCCAAAGATGCTCAAATTTGAACTACATGAAATTTTAGTATTATTCTAATTCTCAGATTATAGACACACTAAGAAATAATGTTTTGAACATTAACAGAATTTCAAATTTTAATTAATTATATACTTTTTATTTACTTAAATCAATCCATATAAATCTTTTCACACCTACAATACTGTTGAAACTTGGATACAATTTATCATATTTTAAGTTCACATGTTGGAAGTGGGGTTACTTTAATGCCAAAGCCTATAACTAAGGAGGTGTCATTTTCTCACTAGATCTTATCACAAGCGATTTAAATGATGACGAATGTTGAAGATTATAAACACACTAAGAAATAATGTTTTGAACATTAACAGAATTTCAAATTTTAATTAATTATATACTTTTTATTTACTTAAATCAATCCATATAAATCTTTTCACACCTACAATACTGTTTAAACTTGGATACAATTTGGATACAATTTATCATATTTTAAGTTCACATGTTAGAAGTAAGGTTACTTTAATGCCAAAGCCTATAACTAAGGAGGTGTCATTTTCTCACTAGATCTTATCACAAGCGCTTTAAATGTCGTGGATGTCATCCTTGCGTGACAAGGAACCCAAGTTCACTCAAATGTATTCTAAATTTTTTGTTATACCTAGTGAGATTCCCGGGATGATTGAGCAGAGATTTAGATAAAAATCCCAGCTGTACACATGATACGAGACATGTGACATAATGCTCATACAGATGCACTGCCTCCATGTCCGCATTATTTGAAGTTTTATATTGCAGGTAAAAGCATGATGCATGTTCTGAATTGGATTGGATTGGATTAGATGAGCCGGCCGCCTTGATTACTATTCGTGCTGCCCACTTTCAGAAGCAAAGTGCTGTGGAAGCTTCCACAGTTATATATAGATAGATAGATTGCAGAACAGAGTTGACATTGAGACAAGGAGCTTGTAAAATGGCTGGCATGGCGATTGTTATGTTGTTTAGTCTGTTGTTGTTGGATATTAGCAATGGATTCTCAAGTCCAGCTTTGACACCACCCGCGGGCAACAGGTAAGTAAAGCACCAAATCTTTTGGGGGGATGTTTTCAAAATTGAAACTTGAATTGATGGGTATGGTTTGAATGCAGCCTGAAGATGAAACTCAAAACCCGGAATGGAATATGGGCGTATAAGTGCGAGGGGAGCAAGTGGGTTCCTGTTTTGGCTACAGCGGATGTTGTCAATGCTTCAGATTTGGGGCAGAGTTATGGAAATTTTTCTTTGTTGTATCGTCCAAGCAATCCTAAATTTGCAGGCCTCTGGTATCTTATTAATGGCCCTGCCGATTCTGCAGAGTCTGGAATGACTATCAGCATCGTCGGAGGTGAATCTCTCTCATGTTTCCTTTATAACATTCTTTGGAAGTCTTCAAGTTTTCATTTACCTATCCTATATTTTTAGGAGCTGTTTCACATAAAAAATTTAATTATGTGCTAAATTCATTTTTTTTTTTTTTTTTAATTTAGATGTGTTCAAATGATTCTTGAGTGATTTTCAAATGATATACAACAATTTAAAGTATGTGATAGATCAATTCATAATAGCTTATGAGAAACTTGATTTTCAAGTTTTAAAAGTTTGGAGATAAAATTTACAATTATGATATTAGTATCTGTCAATTCTATAGTCATAAATTTAATTCAAGGTGATGGAAAATATATAGAGAATAGTAAAGCAAATCTAAGGACTACTAATGATCAAATTGAAATATGTGATTTTATGAATCAAATTTACACAAAAATATCACATATAAACTAATTATAGCATTCAAGACACTCTCATCTAGGTGAACCTAAAACATAATAAAAAAAAGGTGTGGGCATTCAATTCTCTTGTTTCTACTATCTTCATTGTGCAAAAGACACACTCTCTCTTGCCAAATTTCTTTTTAATTTTTTCGTCTACTTATTTCTCATGAAAGGTAATGTGAGTTAGATTTCAATTGGACAAAGAGAATCTTTGACTTCCAATATATATAAGCCTCTAGATAAATCTTTTGCTTTGCACACACTCTCTCTTGCCAAATTCTTTTGGCCTTTTCCATCTATTTATTTCACGAGATATATTTCAATTAGACAACAAGAATCTTTGACTTCCAAAAGATATTATCATGTAGATAAACTTTTTGTTAATATTCCCAACTGGGGTTAAATTCTTCAAGGTAATATTTCTTCTTTCTCCTTAATGTCTTTTACCACACAGTCTTGTGAAACTTTATGCCACATATCTTTATTTCTTTATCATTTTTAGGGCAAGCATTCAAGTGAATATGCAATTTGTTCATTTGCTTACAATTTTGTTTCATCCATAACTTCTTTCATCTAAGATGTCTATAAAGATTATATTGAGTGAGCTATTTGCTTCCATCTACTCAAATTTTATAATTTTAATAGAACTTAGTTTTTTTTATCTTTTATGATTGTGAACGTTAAATATATAATGTGATTTGTAGAGCATTTAGGTTGATGACATTAACAAAGTAGAATGTTCCACCTATCTAAATTTGATGTAAATGCAATGAAACATATTTAACTCCTAGTAGTAGTAGTATTTAAATGGACAACTTTAGCAAATTAAAGAATCTTATGTGGATACCACCTAATACAATAAATATACCACATCTTATAATCATAAGAAAAGTCCAAAGCATTGATCTTCATTGATTAAAAATATTGGATTTTTAACCAATTCAAATCCTACATCTAAAGTGAAATTCTAAGTTGTGATTCTTGATCTTTCATAGTTGACTTTTATGTAGATGTAAATTCTAAATAAAAAGAAAACACTTCTATACAATATAAAAATCATTAGAATAAAATTGTTCGAAATGATATAAAATATAAAGACAAAAAATAGATCATACACATAATAAAAAAAAAACTCTAATAAAAAAACTAATATACCTAATCACCAAAAAAAAAAAAAAATTGTAACTTAAAATGTGCAGGCAAGATATGCCCCAGCTCATTCTTGTGTTTGGTTTAACAGGGACAGAAATAGCATCGGAGGCGTCGGCAGGGGGAGGAATTCCTGAAATAGTGGCAGAAGCATCGTACCACAAGAACTATGGCGTTGCATATCGCGTATCGTATATCCAGCGGGTGGGCACTAAGGGCGGCATTCCGTCCACAAAGTGCAGTGGTTCAAAGAAAAGGCTTGAAAGAGTTCCGTTTGAGGCCGAATTCTGGTTTTACACGCAGGATTTGGTTCCTCCCACAGTACCGGCCCCAATCGGGGTTCCGTCAGGTCGAATGGTAATGGGAATGTTCTGCAAGGGAGTCGCAAAGTATAACTACGATGGCT
Organism: Cryptomeria japonica; assembly: GCF_030272615.1. Classification (NCBI taxonomy): domain Eukaryota; kingdom Viridiplantae; phylum Streptophyta; class Pinopsida; order Cupressales; family Cupressaceae; genus Cryptomeria; species Cryptomeria japonica. Next base: position 360,648,006 of record NC_081413.1, read on the forward strand.
CCAAATGGGTGAGGCAGAGCATCCAGGGGAAGCTTTACGACGTGCCAGGGGGAATACCCACTGGCAAATATTATGTTAAAAGCAAAGCTGATCCCAATGGAGGAACTTTCTGTCTCGAGACAAACAATCCCCTCGCGTGGTCTGTCACAGGTAAGATCCAGGGCAATTCCGTTCAAGTCTCGCCGGATTCGATTCCCTGGTCTCTTTTCCAAATCACCAGCAGCAGCGGAAACACGTATGCTCTCAAACTTTTTCTGCTTTGTTTCTCGAATCCACCATTAATGGAGGAGGTAACATTTGTTTTATTTTGGGAATGCAGATCTGTGTTGGGGCCCTTCAACTACTTCCAGATGATCTCTACAAGAGGTGGAGCTCCACCCAAAGCAAGCAAGGGCACAGCCATTGGAAGCGTCTATAAATCACTCTTCACCAATGTCTTCTGGCTTTTCTGCCCCCCTTAAATTCATCTTTATGTCATTCCACTCCTCTAGTATTGTTTTTGCTAATAAAAGATTAGCACAACTTTAAGATGTGTGATGCTTAAACTAATGAAACCATTATCTAAATCATATGTGATTCTAGCTCCTTTATGTTATATTTATTATTTGTGCTTTATATTAATTTAGGATGCATGAAGTGTTTTTTGTAAAAGTCAAAGTTAATTAGGAGCTTTAGGTGGAATGGTATATTTAACATGGATTATATTTTAAATAGTGAATTGAATGCATTAAAAAGGTTATTTTTTCATCTTAATTACAAATTAGGGTAATTTTTATATATAATTGTACTGAGAATGTTTTAACTTGTTAAAAAGGTAAGAGGTGACTTATTAGGCAAGTTAAAATTCATTTTAGATATTAGTTCAAAAAAATATTAGCTAAAATATAGTTGTTGTATGTGAAATGAAAGAAAAGGATATCATGTATTAGGTTTTATTTTGTATTAGAAAAATCTTTTGGGAGTTTATCTCATTGTCTTATTAAATTTTGGAGAAGAAAGAGAAAAAGTTTTGGAATTAAAATATTAGAAGTGTGTTATTGGTATTTTGGATAAAGATTTTATTAGATGTCTTATATTGATTGGTGATTGCTTGTGCTTAGAGAATTCATAACCCTTTTAGAATTTTGTTGTACAAATTTGAGGTAATATAATTTGTGATTTTGAAATGTAGACCAGGAAAAGTTTGAATGACTTCTTTGTATGATCAAGATAATTGTTTATATTTATTTCTTTAATTTCTTTAGAAAAGCTTAACAACCGAGTCTTTTGATAGAGGTTTTGTAATTTGTGTGAGGAGATTGGAAATAAACTTGCAAAAGACTTTATTTTCTGAGGGATTTTATTTTGCGTGTAGTTGCAAGATGAAATTGTAAGGGAAAATATAAGGCTTGGGGTGTGTTCATTGATTGGTTTAATCCTATACACCCTTATTAAGAGTCATATTATGAATTTTAATATTCTTATATTGCTTAGGAATGATGACATAGTCATGAGGCTTGGAGTGACCTCAAACATTAGAGTAGAATTTGAAACACATGAGAATTGGAGAATTGTATAATAATGAACAAATATTTAAGAGTACACAATTTCTAAAAGGGGGAGCATCATACAATAGAAATATATAAAGATTAAATGAGGTGTAACACAAAAAATGACATCACTCCATCATAATAAATATAGATTAAGTAAAGTAATTTACCTAAAGGAGTACTACATATAATAACCATGCATTAATGGGTGCTTACTATAGATATTCCTTCTATACCCATTCTCTCTTGGACTTGGAAAGCTATGGAATATGACTCCATGCTTTAAAATATCTCTTCGTCCTTGTTCAATTAGATTATTGTATGTGTCCAATTTGTTATTGATAAATTATTATTTTTATCATGATTTGGCATATTATCAACCCTTGTGTGCTCAATGTTTGTGTTTGAACACCCATGTGGAGAGTTAGTAGGTTTGGGATCACAAGTTTGGGTAGTAGAATTTTTTTTATTGGCTATTGATTGCAACCATGAATAGTTGATTTGGAAAAGCTCAAAGAAGATTTGATTTTATTATTTTAATTTATCCATTTAGTTTGAGCATTTTGTACAATTAGAGAAAATGTTATTGTTTAGCATGTAAATTACATCAAAATGTATTCATCCATGTATTCATTTGATGTGAATGCAAAATTATAATATTATTTTTATAATGAATTTTGATCTAAAATGTATACATGTCACCAATAAATTATATTTGAGTAAATAAAATGCTAATAAAAATTCTAAATTGATAACTTTAATTAGATGATTGTGATGTTGTTGCAATTTGTTTTTACCATGAGGAGTCAAAGAGTTTATACCAGACACTTAAAACCTAAACATCAAAGGATGAGGTGTAACACCTAAAATTCGCATCACTCCATCATAATAAATATAGACTCAAGTAATTTAGCTAAAAAAGGAGCACTGCATATAATAACCATGCATTAATGGGTACTTACTATAGATATTCCTTCTCTACCCATTCTATCTAAGACTTGGAAAGCTAGGGAATACAACTCCATATTTTAAAATATGCCTTCTTCCTTGTTCAATTAGATTATTGTATGTGTCCAATTTGTTAAATTGATAAACTTTTTTTTATCGTGATTTGGTATATTATCAATCCTTGTGTGCTCAATGTTTGTGTTTGAACACCCATGTGTTCACCTTTGTGATCAAGAGAGTTAGTCCTTTGGGATCACAAGTTTGGGTAGTAGAAAAATTATCACTGGCTATTGGTTGCAACCATGAATAGTTGATTTGGAAAAGCTCAAAGAAGCTTTGATTTTATTATTTTAATTTATGCATTTAGTTTGAACATTTTGTACAATTAGAGTAAATGTCATTACTTAGCATGTAAATTATATCAAAATGTATCCATCCATGTATTCATTGGATTTGAATGAAAAATTATAATATCATTTTTATAATGAATTTTGACCTAAATTGTATACATGTCACCAATAAATTCTATTTGAGTAAATAAAATGCTAATGAAAAGTCTAAATTGATAACTTTTATTAGATGACTGTGATGTTGCAATTTATTTTTACCAAGAGGAGTCAAGAGTTTATACTAGACACCTAGAGCTTAGATCTTCAAAGGATGATCCCCCATGACCTCTCAAGTGATGTGCAGAGGACCCTCAATCACACATCACAGGAAAATCGGGATTCAAACTCACAAGTTGGGTACCTAAAGTTGCAATTAGATCAAGTGATCTAATACTAGGAGTCATGATGTTGTTGTACTTTAGGTTTTATTGTTTTATCACTTTAATTTTAATATTATATCCATAGAAATTTATGCATCATGTTATATTTTCTAACCTATTACTAGTGTTGAAATCAAGGATCACTGAGAGGGAGGGGGTGAATCAGTGATCTACCGGTTCGCAAATTTTCTAACTTAACTTTAAACCACCAGAAGCATAAGCATGAAACTAAAATGCAGGAACATAAGACAAACAACTACAAAATCATAACACCAGAATTTTTACGTGGAAACCCAAATGGAAAAAACCACGGTGGGAATTGAACCCACAATATTATTTCACTATGGCCAGTAGCAAAACAATACTATAATATGGGGAATGCACAGGCATTCAGGCACACTGCCTAGAGCTCACTGCTCAAATACAATAAGGGCTACAACCCTGGAAGGCTCACTGCCTTACAAATCAATTATAGTGATGTATTACAACGAATGAACTCCAAAATAACATCTACAATGCCTGGATGAGTTCTGGGTAAGTGTCAAGTATACTGATTGCAATATTTAAGTTTTTGTGAGAATTTGGATTTGGGTGTGTTTTATTTCTCAAAACATAGCCCTATATGATTTAAATTATATTCTTCATGTAGGTAAACATCCTCCAAGATATGCAAAGAAAAATTGGAAAAATTTAAGCATTTTTTTCCCTTTATTTTTGCTATTTTTTTGTCTTTGTTTGTTAGTTACCATGAGGGCAAAGATGCAATAGGTGAAGAGAACATGTGCATGAAAGTTTGTATATAAGGGTGAAAAACACACACACATGGGTCTTAAAATGGACAAACCAAAACCAAAACAATGAGACGTGGGAGAGATTTTTTGGAATTTTTCAAAATGTAGATTAACCTTGGGGCCCTCCTTCACCTTTGAATAGATAGTTGTGTTTCCTTAAATGAACTCACCATGCTTTTGTCATAATTGGGTGATCTCATAATGGTGTGTTTCACTTTCTAGCCAAAGTGGAATATTGAAACCAACATTTATAAGAAATTTTTCGTCTTCTCTTACCCATAGTAGCTAAATCATTAAAAACGTGAAGATGATGCACGAACTAGTAGTTTTTTAGATTTCACATGTAGATTTTAGATGATGCACGAACTTGTTAAAAAGGTAAAAGGTGACTTATTAGGCAAGTTAAAATTCATTTTAGACAATAGTTGAAAAAAATATTAGCTAAAATCTAGTTGTTGTATGTGAAATGAAAGAAAATGATATTATGTATTAGGTTTTATTTTATATTAAAAAAATCTTTTGGGAGTTTATCTCATTCATATTATTAAATCTTGGAGAAGAAAGAGAGGAAAATTTTTGGAATCAAAATGTTAGAAGTGTGTTATTGGTATTTTGGATAAAGATTTTATTAGATGTTTAATATTGATTAGTGATTGCTTGTGCTTAGAGAATCCTCAACCGTTTTAGAATTTTGTTGTACAAATTTGAGGTAATATAATTTGTGATTTTGAATTGTAGATTACAAAAAGTTTGAATGCTTCTTTGTATGATCAAGATTATTGTTTATATTTATTTCCTTAATTTCTTGAGAAAAACTTGGCAACCAACTCCATTGATAGAGGTTATGTAATTTGTGCGTGGAGATTGGAAAAAAACTTTGCAAAAAAAATAAATTTTTTAGGGATTTTATTTTGCGGATAGTTGCAAAATAAAATTGTAAGGGAAAATATAACGCTTGGGGTGTGTTCATTGATTGGTTTAATCTTATATACCCTTATTAAGAGTCATGTTATGAATTTTAATATTCTTATATTGCTCAGGAATGATGGCATAGTCATGAGGCTTGGAGTGACCTCAAACATTAGTGTAGAATATGAAACACATGAGAAGTGGAGAATTGTATAAAAATGAATAAATATTTAAGAATAAACAATTTCTAAAAGGGGGAGCATAATACAATAGAAATTTATAAAGACTAAATGAGGTGTAGCACAAAAAATGGCATCAATTTATCATAATAAATATAGATTAAGTAAAGTAATTTAGCTAAAAAAGGAGTACTAGATATAATAATCATGTATTAATGGGTGCTTTCTATAGATATTCCTTCTCTACCCATTTTATCTTGGACTTGGAAGGCTATGGAATTTGACCCCATGCTTTAAAATTGTTGGTGTAAATTATTCCTCATAATTACACCTTACTTAAGATGACTTAGGATAATGCATTTCATAGTGGTTTGGGTGTGAGATACTTGGGAAAGTGTGCACATAGGGATGATGTATGTAGGAGAAATTCCACCTTTTGTGGTCTTATCTTGTTGTTACATTCCACCTTTGGTGAGTGATCCACCTCATGTGGAATATTATATTATTTCTCCTACCTACTCCTACCTACCCCTGTTTCTTATTGAGCCACATGTCATGATTGTGTGCTCACATATCCATATTGCCTTGCCTTTATAACTAGGCTCATCTACATTGTATGCAATTTTTCATGATCCAATTGATCAGTATTTTGCATCTTGATTAGAATACAATTTATTCTTATCAAATCTTTTGTCTCTCTTATTGTGTTATTCAATGTGCTCTCGATCTTGTCTATTTTCAACAAATTCTTACATGGTATCAGAGCCATTGGGGCTTCATTGAGTAGTCTATTTGGAGACATTTTGGAGTATTCTATTTTTGGATCTGGGGAGCTACCAAAATTGGGGGCTTCCTATGGCAATTTCGACCTCATTGTTGTGTCTGGGACGTCGTTTCCATAAATTTTGAGTATAAATTAGGCTATTTTTGGTGAAAGTTGTTTTTGGGGCAAAAATAACTTTGCAGGCAGGCCATACGACCTACCTCCCGACCAGTACGAATTTTTTTTTTTAAAAAAAAAATTATTAATTTTTTTGTTGTTTTTTCAAAAACCTAATTTCCTTGTTCCGCAATTTTTATATTTGTATTTAAAAATTATTTTCGAAAAATATAATATATTTTGAGGGGGGGTCGTGTCACCCTCGCCCCGTACTCCTCCTGTAATTTATGTAGGTGGGTGAACTCACAATAATGGTTCCCACTTTTTTGCCACTTTTGACACTGAGATGTACATTTTTAAAATAATCTTCAACTTCCGACAACTATAACTTTTAAACTATTAAAAATTTGAAGATGATGTAAATTAGTGATTTCTAGCATTTTGTTTGTAGATTCTATATACATTTTTTTCAAATTTTTTTGAAAGATTTTTGAAATAATTTTCCATCTCCCTCGAAAAGTAGTTTTTTACAACAAACTACATTTTTTAAGAGTGATGTGCCTCCCGAAACGCATAACTTTTTTTCTATAAATGATAAAAACTCAATTCTTTCGAATTTTGGTTTGTAACATCAATATCCAGGGCTTGCATTTGGTTTTATAGTGATATGTTCAATATTTTTCATTTTATAAAGTTTTGAAGTCCGACTAGTCATAATTCAAACATAGGTTTACGTTTGAACACATAACTTGTTCTATATAAATCGAAATTCAATTTTATTTTTTTGGTTAGAAAGAAGACATCAATACCAAGGGCATAGATATTTTTCAGAATTTTTTTGAATTAGTTTCTTATTTTTCCCAATGCGTTGAACAGAGAAGTTCATGTTCGGTGAAAAACCAATTTTTAATAAAATTAAAAAATCAAGAACATAATAAATTCAAAATATAACAAAATTATATTCGTTGGAAAGATTGCTTCGAGTACTACCATCTAATATTTTTGGGTTATCAAGATTATTTCATTCGTGTATTGAACCAGAGCTCCGAAGTCATTAATTCTTCAGAACTCTGAAATTTTTTGGGAGAAACTTCTAATTTTGGGGTTTCGATCGAACACGTGTTCGATCGGATTGGGTTCGCTCGAACCAAAAGGGGTTCAAGCGAACCCCCATTCACTCGAACCGGTGAGCTAGATTTTGGCACGCACATTTTTGTAACTGCCATGTTCGAGCGAACCCAACAATTTTTAACTGTCGACTTTCGTTCGAACTCGGGCCGACGCATTTTTTGTTTTTTTTTTCATTTGTGGAATCGTATAAATGTCCATAATTTTTTTTCGCTTTTTATCACTCAAATGATTAAAATAATTCGCATTTTTGGATGAGAGAAGATATTTGAAAATTATTTTGAAGGCAAATAATTTGAAGGTTTTTTGTAAAAGCATGGGGAACAAGAAGAGAAGGCAAAATAAGACTTCAAGGAATTATTCTCCCGAAACGGAAGAAAGATATCGAGAACAAAGAAGACAAAGATATCATGATGCAAGTATGTATTTTTAATTTTATTTCTATTTAATTTAATATGTATTACGTATCAATTAATTAGAATTCAATATTTTTTATCTAATATTTTTAATAGGATTAAAAATAATTTTGTTTTAATTGGAAAACATAATTAATTTGAGATAATACATGTGTATTTGCAAATTTCAAATTCCATCAACTTGCTTGTTGTGTAATTGCATTTTTCTCCTATATAATTAAGTTCATTTATAATAGATAAGACCTATTAAGTCATAAAATTAATAAGACCTATTATGTCATAATTTTTAGGTTCTAAATTATATATATTGAATATTTAATCTACATGTACAAGTAATTTCATGTGATAGGTCCTTTAATATCACATAATATATTTGTCTTAAGGGTAGTTAAGTATATTAATTTTGTGAAAAGTTTTTTCAAATGTGGTCATATTGATTTTAATAATAAGGCCTATTAGGACTATTACATTGATTATAGTTCTTAAATGTGACATAAATTTATAACCTATTAAACATGTTGAATAATTTAGGTGAACTATTTATATTCAACTTCACGTACATGCAAAAACATTTCAGATTAGGAGGTCTATTATGCAATAATAGGTCTTAAATATACACACATGTGACAAATTATAGTCCACTTACATTATGGTCCATAACAAATTAATATGAGGTCACCTAAGTTATCGTATGCATGCATCAAAATATTTGTACTTTTAATTTTCAAAATTGGAATTTCTAATTTATCAAAATTTTATTTTATGTGTTAAATTAGTGCTCAAAATTAGAGATTGAACTTTAATCCTAACCTGAGAACAAATTGAACTTTAAACCTAAACAGGTAATTTAATTAGGGTTATAACAATAAGGTCCTAAAAGTATTTAAATTTAATAAACCAAATTGAATGGGCTAATTTTAACATGTAAAGCTTTAAGCCAAATTCACCCCTATTCTTAATCCTAATTGAATAATCTCTGATTAATTCAAGAACCTTACACAAACTCTTAAATTATGTGCAGAACGGGCAAATGAACCTGTTGAAGAACACAATATAGTTGATGAACATAGGGAGGAGATTGTCCAAGTTGAACCAATGGAGACCTTTGAAGGAGAGGGGTCAGGCTCCTTACCTCCTACCACTGATATGGATGAGCATATTGTGGATCTAGCTAAACAGGTGAAGAGAAATATTTCTTATAAAAATTTAGATCATTTACTTGAAATGGATGTGGATGAGTTGAAACATCTCAGTGAAGAACCTAGACATACTAAAAGGAGGTCAATGAATAAAAGTGCAAAAGAAATAATGTCGCATTTCAACAATCTTGATACTACACTAGAAAAAGCTCAATTGTTATCAATTGTACTTACTCATAAAGACTTAATAGATCCAATGAAATTGTTGGGTATAGATACAACAAATCAAAAGAGGAAATCTTCTCAGCTACAAAAATCTATTGTTGATAATGTTAAGAAAGGTTTGGTGAACATTGGTAAAAAATCTCAAAAACTAGATAAGACCATTTCAAGAAGAGTGATGTTGACATCTTTAGTAAATGAAAGATTGCCTCAAAAAAGACAAATCTCTTCACTATCATCTGAGTTTGGTTTTAGTAGAAGGACAATATCTAAATATGTTAAAAGGAGAAAGATTTTGGATGATACTACCTCAGAAGGGAATTGGGCAATTATGTGTAGAGCTCCTCGTTCTGATAGAATTGAAGATTTTGTTAGGAACTTTGTGACAAGTTTTTGGAATGATAATACTCGCCCTTCATCAAATAGTAGAGATGTTATCAAGCAAAGGATTGGTCCTGATCGTTATGATCTCCATGTAAAACATTGGATAGACACAACAAAACATGAATTGTATGTATTGTTTACTAAAACAAACCCTCATATAAAGATTGGACAAACCATGTTTGAACGGTTAAGGCCATATTATGTGAAGTTAAACAAAGTTTTCAAAACTTGTTGTTGTCATTATCACATCGAGTTTGACTTGTACTATCAGGTGTTTCGAAAGATTAGAGAAGATAATGATGGTTATGAAAATGCTCCTCCTAAACAAACAAGTCAATTCATAGCATCCATCTTATGTGATAAATCAGATGATAATGCAACCGGTCAAATAAATTGCATAAGAGGAATTTGTGGAACATGCGGGGACTTGGCTAAATTGCCTTTGAGAGATGAAGATACTAACATGAGGAAGATGGTAAATTGCAAGAGTTATAAGTACAAAAAAATTGAAACAAAATTTGGAAAGGAATCTACAAGACTAGATTATGTAGAAGAGGAAATACCTATTGGAACATTTATGGTAAATTTTCGTAAGTTGATAAAACCATACATATGCCATGGTTTTTTTGCCAAGTGGCAAGCAGAACAATTTAAAAGATTAAGAGACACTTTCCCACTTGGAACTATTTTATCTATAGTTGACTTCGCAAAGAATTACTCTTTTGTGCATCAAAAAGAGATTCAATTAGAGTATTATTTTTCAAAGCAAATCACTATTTTCGTGCATGTGTGTTATCGACATGCACAAATGAATTTAGATGGTGTTGATAGTACATTTGAAAATTGTGTCATTAAGAAAGAGTACCACTTCTATATCAGTGATGATAAGGAGCATGACACACTTTTTGTACAACATTGCTTTAAGAAGTTTTTTGAATATTTGAAAGATAGAGGCATAACAATAGTTAAACATTTTGTTTGGTCTAATGGATGTGCGGCACAATTCAAATCTTCGAGGCCATTTTATGCACTATGTAGATATCATCGAAATGACAAAATACCACATGTTTGGAGTTTTTTTGAGAGTGGTCATGGAAAGGGTGAACATGATGGTGCAGGAGCTTGTATCAAACGTGCTCTAAGAAAGCATCAAATAAAGTACACAGGAGAACGTATAGAAAATGCACATGATGTTGTTGAATGGTGTAAGAAACACTTTGAGCAACCTAATTATCCTGGGGAATCATCATCAAGAACATATAAGCCCATTCCATATAGAGTGTTTTGGGAGATAACCGGTACGTGTTCTCTTTTAGTATTTTATTTAATTTTTTTTAATTTAACAACTTGATCTACATGTACATTCTTGTACACATGTACATTTTACAGATGTGGATAGAAAATCAATGCATGGATGCAAGAGTGTGGAGAGGACAAGATCTTTGCATTGTGTCATGAGTACAGATAATCGCCCATGGACATTATACACTAGAGATTATTCATGTTTTTGTTCTGAATGCATTTTCGAAAACTATGTTGATTGCAAGAACCAAGAGCTTGGATATGTTAGTGAAAGGAAAATGGTGCCACTAGATGTTTCTGACACATATGAGGATTCAAATGAGGATGAAAACTTAGAAGACATTCCTTTGATTTCTGGTGATTACGATCATATTTCAGGATTGATTAAAAAAGGTATGTATGTACATGACGTACACATGTAAACATTTCCTTAAAAATGACATATAACTTAGAATTTATTTAACTTGTGTCAAATTGCAGGAGATATTTTTGCAGTCATAGCAGAAGATGGAAATATAGAAGGTGTTAGTTATTATTTATTGCGTTGCACAGAAGAGAGAAAGAAGTTATCAAAATCTGAGATGAGTGATGGAATGTCATTTCCCACAGGTTTGAGTTCTGATTTGAATATGTACATACATACAAATCGCTTGTGTGAAATTTTTTAATTTCTCACGTTTCTTATATACATGTACATGCAGGATCAGTTTAGTGCAAGGGACATATTTCAAACAAGTTAAAATTGTTCAACATGGGATTCATTTCACTGAATACCAAATTGATAACAAGGTATATCAGTATAGTCACTTGGTCATTGCTGTTGGCCTAATTCTTCAAACAGTTCCACGTCGAGGGCGGTCTCAAAAGTGGAGACTAGATAGTGAAGATCATGACAAAATATTAAGTGTTATTGAAGAGTGTTGTGAACCACTTGATGTGGTATGAACTATATATACATTTAGTAATCCACATGAATTGAATTTTAATGTACAAGTTCAAGATAAATTCTAGATCTCAAGTAACTTGTTTTGAAACTATTTAGGATAAATATTTTTTAAGTTTATTTATACATTATATCAAATTAGGATGTATTTAAATGTGCACGTTTAATTGTATGTAATTGTATTTGTATTTAATTAAAAAATGCATATTTAAATTAGAATGTAATATGTACATTTGTAAAATTGATATATTTAATATAGAATTAGGACATGTACATGTTGTGAACTATTTAACTACAATATACATACCTAGAAGCTCACATACCTACAAATATACATAGGTCTATGTAATATACATGTACTGGATGTGAACTATTCAATACATGACCTATTAAGTTTAGTTTGTTCATTTCATACATACTCTTTTGTTTGAAAATCAAACATGTATAATTGAATACATAATCTTTTGTTTGAAAATCAAACATGTATTTAAATCTAATCTAATCAAACATGTATAAATCTAATATAATCAAACATGTATAATAGATGATCAAACACAAACCAGGTATACAGAATAATCTAGAGTCTAAACAAGTCGTTGTACATGCATGAAAAATACAATCTAATCAAACATGTATTTAAATCTAATCTAATCAAACATGTATAAATCTAATATAATCAAACATGTATAATAGATGATCAAACACAAACCAGGTATAAAGTATAATCTAGAGTCCAAACAAGTCGTTGTACATGCATGAAATATACAATCTAATCAATCATGTATTTAAATCTAATTTAATCAAACATCATGTACATAAATATAGAATATAATCAAACATGTATAAATATATTAATATAATCAAACATGTATAAAACTTATAACATGTATAATCTATAGTCTAAACTCCATGTATAAAGTATAATCTAGAGTCAAACACAAACCAGGTATAAAGTATAATCTAGAGTCTAAACTCCATGTATAAAGTATAATCTAGAGTCTAAACTCCATGTACGTGCATGAATATATATAATATGAAAGTATATAAAAAGATAAATGTAAATGAGCTATAAATTCTGGAGCAAATCAACAGGGATCATCATGGCGGCTACGAACTGAGCGACCATCTGAGGGGGAGTCCTGCAAAAGTAGAATTTATTTAAATATTAAATATAATATATATATCTCTCTAGACGTGCATGTACATCAAATATATATATACCAAAAACCATAACTAACCTGTACACTAACAGCATCTAAAGAATCTCTCCTACGCACATGCTCAGAGCTCAAGGAAGGAGTGACATGAGCTAACTGTCAATTTAAGGATTAGTCCACAATCAATTTAAATGATCTACAAATTAAAACTTAGAACTCTAGATTATTTATTAAACATGAGATCTATATATATAGATTTATCAGGTACAAATTTGCAATGTATGTATACATATCTTCTAAAATTTTAAACGCACATGTACATGTACATACCTGTGTATCACCTAGAGTAGGTTGTATAGTCTGATCCTGTCCTGTGATCATATCAACAACATCACTCATGCCAGCATATCTCTCTCTAGCTGTACGTATCACTGAGGAGTGCAAGGGGCTAACTAGATGAGTGGGCATCGTGGATGAAGTGTCTGACTGTAGTAGCATGTCCATAAATCCAGTATGGCTCAAATCTCTCAGCTGATCCTCAAATGAGTCCAAACCCTCATCTGTGATATGTACCTGATCAGCTCGTATCTCCTCACATGAATCCAACCGGCCCTCATCTGTGATATGGAGCTCATCAGCTCGTAGCTCCTCCTCTGCAGCAACAGAGTGATCTGTAGGTGGGTCAGTGCCTGGAGCATGCGTAGAGTGATGAGAATGCTGTGACTGCCTCAGGGTATGCGTCGATGCCGCTGTAGCCTGAACATCTCTGAGAATCTCCTCTCTAACATCACCCAATGGTATCCCAAGTCGAGATGAAATAAAACTATAAGCATGTAGTAGGTCCTTGACTAAATACTGCGACATCTGTACATGTCTACTACCTCCGACTATAGCTACTACCTCATCTGGGGAGGGGATGCCAGCAGAAATATACCGATCATCTGAATCTAAAGCCCCCCCATGACTAGAAGATGCATGATCTATGGATGATCGCGAACGTGGTCGACTCATCATATATCTGCCCACCCTGTCAGAAGATATGGTGGCTGTTGCTGATGCAATATGTCCAATCCTATCAATTGCTTCTCTCTGAGAAGCAATCACAACGTGATCTGCTATGGGTGCCATGGCTGGGACTACTGCAGGAAATCTCTGGGCAACAAGGTCCCTGCGTCTAGGCGGAGCTCTATCACGCCTACGATATGCATCTCTATCAGCAATCCTGCCCCTCCCCTGTCCATAATATCCCGGAATATCAAGGTAGTTTGGTTTCATCTGACAATGAACCTCAGCAAATACCTGTTGTGCAAAGTATAATGGAATCTGGTCGTTATTAGGATAACGACCATGGGCTGCTAAGAATCGTGGGTAAATCAGTGATGCAACCTGTGGGTCGATACATCTGGTAACCTGATATCCCCTCACCTTACTCTTCTCCTGATATTGTGGGAAGCATCTCTCCTTGATGGTCTCCTTCGAGACCACCCCCACCACATCAGCAAAAGAATGAGGACCCCTCACCTCACTCCTCAACTGTCTATATATATCCTCTATAACCTCAGGTGAGAATGAGGTATGAGATACTAAGCGGTCCCTCAATGTCTGCAAACTGTCAAAAATGGATGTGCACGTACTCTTGTACACGCCATCGGTACGAGGGTCATCTAGTATGGCCCTCAACCTATGCAACTCTCGATCACTGTAATGAAAAATAGTAGCAATGTCGGGCAAGGGGGGATCCTGTTGTGGAGGATCCTGCTGTGGTGGCTCCTGATGTGGAGCCTGCGCAGGTGGATCCTGATCAGGAGCCTGCAAAGGTGGATCCTGATCAGGAGCCTGCGAAGGTATATCCTGGGATGCCATCTATCTAGGTACATGTCATAAAGTTAAAATAAATACGTAAGCAGAGAGAGAGAGATCATTTTCATGAGAGAGAGAGAGAGAGAGATTATATACATATAAATCTTCATGACAGAGAGAGAGAGATCATTTTCATTTTCAAAAAATACATGTAAAAATTTCAAATATTTCAGTGAGAGAGAGAGAGAACATATATTTCAGATCTAGAGATAACATATATTTCAAAGAGATAGAGAGATCTAATGTACATGTACATATTTAAATCTTTGACATACATAAAAAATTCGAGAATAGAGAGATCTAACACGTCATATGTATGTTAGGACACTATATTATCCTACGGGGAATGTCATATGTACAGTAGGATGTTATAAGGGGTCATATGTGGGTCTAACCACATATGACCCCTTAGGACACTATATGATCCTAAGGGGAATGTCATATGTATAGTAGGATGTTATAAGGGGTCATATGTGGGTCTAACCACATATGACCCCTTAGGACACTATATGATCCTAAGGGGAATGTCATATGTACAGTAGGATGTTATAAGGGGTCACGCATGTGTTAATGCATGTTGACCCCTTAGGACCACATACGACCCCTTAAGATAGTATGTGATGGACTAAGGGGTATGTCGTTCACACTAGGATTCTATAAGGGGTCACGCATGTGTTAATGCATGCGTGAGCCCTTAGGACCACATATTCAACCCCTTAGGACACATAGGAAATTTCATATGTACAGTAGGATGTTATTAGGGGTCATATGTGACCTACTAAGGGGTCACGTATGTGTCAATGCATGCGTGGCCCCTTAGGACCACATATGACCCCTTAAGACGCTATGTGATGAACTAAGGGGTATGTCATTCACACTAGGATTTTATAAGGGGTCATATGTGGTTATAGGATTTTATAAGGGGTCATATGTGGGTCTAACCACATATGACCCCTTAGGACACTATATTATCCTAAGGGGAATGTCATATGTACAGTAGGATGTTATAAGGGGTCACGCATGTGTTAATGCATGTTGACCCCTTAGGACCACATACGACCCCTTAAGATAGTATGTGATGGACTAAGGGGTATGTCGTTCACACTAGGATTCTATAAGGGGTCACGCATGTGTTAATGCATGCGTGAGCCCTTAGGACCACATATTCAACCCCTTAGGACACATAGAAAATTTCATATGTACAGTAGGATGTTATTAGGGGTCATATGTGACCTACTAAGGGGTCACGTATGTGTCAATGCATGCATGGCCCCTTAGGACCACATATGACCCCTTAAGACGCTATGTGATGAACTAAGGGGTATGTCGTTCACACTAGGATTTTATAAGGGGTCATATGTGGGTCTAACCACATATGACCCCTTAGGACACTATATGATCCTAAGGGGAATGTCATATGTACAGTAGGATGTTATAAGGGGTCACGCATGTGTTAATGCATGTTGACCCCTTAGGACCACATACGACCCCTTAAGATAGTATGTGATGGACTAAGGGGTATGTTGTTCACACTAGGATTCTATAAGGGGTCACGCATGTGTTAATGCATGCGTGAGCCCTTAGGACCACATATTCAACCCCTTAGGACACATAGGAAATGTCATATGTACAGTAGGATGTTATTAGGGGTCATATGTGACCTACTAAGGGGTCACATATGTGTCAATGCATGCGTGGCCCCTAGGACCACATACGACCCTTAAGACGCTATGTGATGAACTAAAGGGTATGTCGTTCACACTAGGATTTTATAAGGGGTCATATGTGGTTATAGGATTTTATAAGGGGTCATATGTGGGTCTAACCACATATGACCCCTTAGGACACTATATGATCCTAAGGGGAATGTCATATGTACAGTAGGATGTTATAAGGGGTCATATGTGACCTACTAAGGGGTCACACATGTGTTAATGCATGCCTGACCCCTTAGGACAACATACGACCCCTTAAGACACTATGTGATGGACTAAGGGGTATGTCGTTCACACTAGGATTTTATAAGGGGTCATATGCAGTTCTAAGGGGTCATGCATATGTTATAACAAATGCATGACCCCTCAGAACCACATATGACCCCTTATGACACTATGTGATCCTAAGGGGAATGTCATATGTATAGTAGGATGTTATAAGGGGTCCTATGTGACCTACTAAGGGGTCACGCATGTGTTAATGCATGCGTGACCCCTTAGAACCATGTGACGTTATTTTGTCAGCCTCCCATTGGTCTTGGTTCCCTCTGGCTCTTCTCCCAATGGCCTATCTTCTCTGTAACTTTTCCTGCAAGGCCTGTACGCCGGTAACTACCTTCCATCCACTTCAGGGACTGTCGCCCATGTTTTGGTCATCGCCCATGCATCCCGTCAGTCGATTGCATCCCATGCCACTTCCTCGACAACTCCACTCTGCAACCTCCGACTCCATGCTTCCACCGCTTCTTCGTCAGCATCCATGTGGCAAGTCCAGCTCACTGCATCGACCAAGCCACACAATGTCGCATCAGGCTGCCACGTGGCCACTATCCTGACATGTGGCACAACTTCAATTGACAGTCATTCCAAATCCCACCAACTTGATCATCCAATCAGCAATACATGGCATCCATTGATTTGACACACGTACACAGTCGGCAGTCGAGTCAAAGTGCCATGTAGGCAGTATGTATTGCCACGTATCTGGCCACGACCATACACACAGTCATCGCACAATCAATCTCTATCATCAGGACCAGTCACGAGCCCAATCAGCAGACCGTATGCCTCATGGATGCCACATAGACTAACACATCATCTGGTCAGTACTGACCGTACATTTCCACGTCACTATCTATATGCCATGTGTCATCTCTTAGTTTGTCCACGTCAACAGGTCTGTACTATATGAGACGTCCACGCAGGCAAGGAGATGAATTTTTTTTCGACGGCTAGATGATCATTAAATTTAGCATCGTAAAATGCTGACGTCAGCAATGTTTTGAAAATTTATCAGCCCCCTCTCATTGAGCTTTTTAGTTTTGCAGTCCAACTTTGGAGGCCCATAACTTGCTCATTTTAGCTCCTTTTCTAGTGTTTTTTTTATTTGGGCTAATTTTTTGTACTCTTCGCAGTGTTGGAGGAATTTTCTGATTTTAATGGACAAATTTTTCACAATTTTCAATTTTCATGAGTGTACTTGTCTAATCCTCAATTTTGCAACTTCAGAGGCTTCGTTTGGGCTCACACGACATCCTTTTCAGGTGCCATTTTTTTTGAAAGTGCATAATTTTTTGTCTACTTTCATTTCGTGCTATCAAATTTTTATTATTTTTTAATAGAAATTGTACTTTCAGTATTTGGTCAATTTTGGCCTATTTGGTACTTGTATTTTGCTTGGATCTCAATTTGGATCACTTGTAGAATTCATTGGAGTCTCTTTTAGCCTATTTGAGGCAGTTGTAAATTTGAAATCAGAATTCCACTTAGCCCCTCTTTTCAAGTGGCCCCATTGTACACGCACTAAGTATAAAGTTCCAAATCATCATTTTTTTAATTTTTTTTGAGGGGGGGTTCTTTGATTGAGTGAATTGGGGGGAGGGGGTGTCTTCTGTGATTGTGCCTCTCTCTATCTTGTGTTTTTTGATTTTGGTGCTATGGGTTCTCCTAAATTTCCACTTTTAACTCTACATAATTATGCCTCATGGAAAATTAAAACATGGAGTAAGTTAATGGAAAAAGGATTCATTCATTATGTAAATGGAACTTTAATAGCACCACCTGATCCTAATGCTCAAGTTGAATGGCTCACTAAAAATTCTATGGCACTTGGAACTTTACAAAAGTATATATCAGATGATCTCATTTTTCACATTGAGAAGTGTACTGTAATTAAAGAGGCTTGGGATATTTATGCCAAATTGTATGGTCATGTTGATGAGATTAGGGGATACAAGCTTGACGGTGAACTCACAACATTAGATCCCAAGGATTTTGATACAATACAAGATTATGTCATGAAAGCAAATGATCTAAGAGAAAAGATTAAGGATTGTGGCATTGACAAAAAGGATTCTCATTTGGTTTACAACTTGTTGGACAAGCTTCCATCAGAGTATGCAGCCTTTGTTTCTAGCTTCCACACCCATTTCTTGGCTCAAGGTGCCTCCTACACTCCACCATCCTTTAATGCATTCACAAAGATGTTTATACTTGAGCAATCTAAGTTGACCAAGATGGGGATTCTCAAATCTTCAAAGTCACAAGATTTGGTGGCTAATAAAGGGAATCAAAGCAATCAAGGAAAAGGCACGAACCAAAAGAAAACTAAGCCAAAGCCACAACAAGATGGAGCACAATCATCCTCTCCACAACAAGGTGATTCTACATCCTCACCTAAGAGGAAATCATATAAGGACAATCTTTTTTGTGCATATTGCAAGAAGTCGGGACTGTTGGTATTCTGGTATGGTTTTTTCATTGATGTCAACACCTACTAATACACCTACTTTGGAGATCCAACAACATTCACCGGCAAGCAGTAAACTGTGCAACAGTTACTGGTATATGGTTCACCGATAGGATATATTGTTCACCGGTACCTGGAATGACATGGAAGACACTTGGTAATGACGAAGACATCATGTGGACATTCTATTTTGAAGAAATAATCATTGGTATATTCATATTTGCATATTTGCTTTTACCGGCAAATAGGTCCAGGTTAACTAGGGTTACACTAGTAGGTTTATCTTTTCCAGATCAACATGGCACGCTATGGAGATGATTTATTATTGTTGTAAATGCATTAAGCCGACATGTTCAATCAGTTATTGCATCGGATATAATATTGTATGTAAAATGTTTTTATTGTAATATCTTGTAGAGCCAACCTACTAAAATTGGTCTTAGGGTATGGTATAAATGTAAGATCTTATTTGTAAGATCAAGTGTGGAATGCAAAAAGAATTAAGTGAAGGTATATGCGAGATCAAGCAGGGATATACACAAAGACATCATTTGAAGGTGAAGTTAGGTTTTTGTAGAAGCATATCAGCATTACACCGGTACTGAATCAAGCATATGAAGATGCTATTTTGTGCAGTACATTTTTATTGAATTTAACCATCCAATTGTAGTCAGTGTGACTCCCATTTTGTGATTGAGCAGTGAGCTCTAGGCTGTTGGCCTTTCTGCATGTGCAGACCCCATTTATGTACACTTACTTTCTGTAGTAGTATCATCTGATTGTGGGTAAGGTTTCCCACCGTGGTTTTTCCCTTGCAGGGTTTCCACGTACAAATATTGGTGTCATGTGTTGTGGATGACTTTATGTTTATGTTTCATGCATTAATCCTTACCGGTATAGCAATTTACTGTTAACACTGTCTACCGGCATACTTAATTGGTTTATCAGTATTAAGCATTAAGTTGGTTAATAAGTTTTTGGTTTGAATTTATTTGACATTTGATTCACCCCCCCCTCTCAGTTGTCTCTGAGACCTAACAATTGGTATCAGAGCTTAGTCCTCTTTTGCAGAAGTTTAACAACTTGAGGAGATCCAATGTCTACTAATTACTTTAGGAAGGACAGTCCTAAACTTGATGGAACCAACTATGGGATATGGAAGATCAGAATGGAGACATATCTGAATTGCATTGGTAAAGACATCTGGGAAGTTACAAAGAATGGCTATACTGTTGTTGTAGCTGGTCAAACTGCTCCAACTACTTTAGCCAAAGATGAAGAGAATGATTGCAAAGCAAGAGAAGCACTTTTGAGCGCATTATCAGATCAACAAATCATGGGATTATCAGATAGGTCTACTGCTAAAGCTATTTGGGATCATTTGGAAACACTGAATGAAGGAGATTCCACAGTCAAAATTGCAAAGCTTGAAAGCTTCCGAGTCAGGGATGAACATCTAAAAATGGAAGAAGATGAAAGGATTTCTGCTTTTATGGAAAGAGTAAATGAAATTGTTTTGGGTATTAAATGTTGTGGAGGAACTTTGAGTGAGGATGAAATTATTTCAAAAATCTTAAGAGGTTTGCCACTGGCATATAAAATCAAGGTTACTGCTATAAATGAGTTGAGAACAATGCCTAATACATCAGTAACTAGGGATACATTGATTGGAAAACTTTCAGCCTTTGAAATTGAGGAATTTGGTCCTGTTACTATAAAGATTGATTTGGCCTTTAAAGCATCAACATCATCTACTCCATCATTTGACAAATCAAACTGGAGAGCCTTTTATGCAAGAGAACTTGAAGAATCCAGAAGGGAGAATGAAGAGCTTGAAGAGCTTGAAGCACTATTTGCAAGAAAAATGCCAAAATGTCCAATTGGAAGTAAGTATGAAGGTAAAACACCCTTTAAATGTTTTAACTGCAATAAGATTGGTCATATGGCTTCAAGATGCCCTGATAGACATGCTAGACTAAGAGAAGAAGATAGAAGAACATACAAGCCTAATCTTGAATATCAAAGATACAGATTTAAAAAGAACAAAGACAAATCTTGTTACATTGCTGATGAAGGTGTGGCTGATGATTCTGATGAGGATCCAGCAGACAATGGATGGGTTTTTGTTGCTATAACAGAAGATCAACCGGCACCTACTGCTCAATCGGTAGAACAAGCCCTAGCAGCTAAAGTTAAAACAAAGGATGAATGGATTATTGACTCAGGATGCTCACATCATATGACTAGAGACAAAGGTAAATTCTTGAACTTTCAAGAATACAATGGAGGTTTAGTAAGATTTAGAGATGACAAAGCCTATTCAATCAAAGGTAAGGGTTCAATATCTCTTGATGGTAAACATAACACTGACAATGTCTACTATGTTGAAGGATTAAAGCATAATCTTTTAAGTGTTGGTCAATTAATTGAGAAGGGATTTCAACTACAATTTAAAAATGGAAAATGCAAAATCATGAATAGAACTGGTTTGGAAATTGCAACCGGTAATCAGACTAGAGGCAATATCTTTCATTTGAATAACAATGAAAAGGCATGCTTAATTGCACATATAGATGAAAGTTGGCTATGGCATAAGAGACTATGTCATGTAAATTTTGAATGCATGGTAAAAATCAGTACTTCTAAGGCAGTTAGAGATCTACCTAAAATTGTGAAACCTCAGAATACAATTTGTAAGGAATGTCAATTTGGAAAACAAGTTAGAGCTAGTTTCAAAAGTATTCCAGAAAAATCCAATAATGCTCTTGACCTAATTCACACTGATTTATGTGGTCCAGCTAGAACTAGAAGCTTACAAGGTGATAGATATTTCATGCTAATTATTGATGATTATTCTAGAATGTGTTGGGTTACTTTTCTCAGAGAAAAATCAGAAGCACTTGGTAAGCTCAAACTATTCAAAGCAATGGTTGAAAATGAAACCGGTAAGAAAATCAAATGTTTAAGACCAGATCAAGGAGGAGAATTCACAACTAAGGACTTTAATACATTCTGTGAAGTGAATGGAATCAAAAGACAATTATCAGCACCTTAGACACCACAGCAGAATGGAGTTGTTGAAAGGAAAAATAGAACTATCTTGGATATAGCTAGAAGTATGTTATCAGAAGCAAATCTACCACATGTGTATTGGAGAGAAGCAGTTAGCACTGTTGTCTATACATTCAACAAAGTTCACATCAAAGGTGAAACCAGTAAGACCCCTCATGAACTATGGTTTGGTAATACTCCTACTCTTAAGTATTTTAGAATTTTTGGAAGTAAATGTTATATTAGAATAGATGAGTATATTGGAAAATTTGATCCTAGAAGTGATGAAGGAATATTTCTTGGTTATTCATCTAAGAGCAAGGCATATAGATGTTTTAATAAAAGATTGCAGAAAATTGTTGAGAGTATAAATGTAAAGATTGATGAACAATTCAGAGGAACTTCAGGGTGTATAGACTCTGAACTGGCAACAAAAATTGTGACAAATGAACTTATACTAAATCCACCGGTACAGAATGAAGATCCAGTTACCCCGGTATCATCAGAAGATTCTACGATAATTGAAGAACAACAGCAAACCAAGACACCTCGGTATGTAAGATTGAATCATTCTGAAGATCAGATAATTGGAAACAAATTTAAAGGAGTTATGACAAGAGGAAGATTGGCAAATGAAGAGGTATGTCTTATTTCTCAAATTGAACCATCATCTATTATTGAGGCATGTGAAGATAAATTTTGGATTAAAGCTATGGAAGAAGAATTAGGACAAATTGAGAAGAATAATACTTGGACATTAGTTCCCCGGCCTAAAGATAAAAATGTAATTGGAACTAAATGGGTATTTAGAAACAAACTTAATGAAGATGGTAAGGTTGTCAGAAACAAAGCAAGACTAGTGTGTAAGGGATATTCTCAAAAAGAAGGAGTTGATTACAATGAAACCTTTGCACCGGTAGCCAGAATTGAGGCAGTTAGATTATTCTTGGCTTTTGCATCTCACAAGGATTACAAAGTTTATCAAATGGATATTAAATGTGCATTTTTAAATGGAGATCTTGAAGAAGAAGTATATATTGAACAACCTGATGGATTTTCTTTGATAGATGACAATGATATGGTTTGCAGGTTAAGAAAAGCTCTGTATGGATTGAAACAAGCCCCAAGAGCTTGGTATGCAAGGTTGGATAAGTATCTTTTGAAGATTAGTTTTACTAAAGGAAATGCAGATAACAATTTATATTACAAAGTAACTAATGATGACATCTTGATTATTGAAGTATTTGTTGATGATATAATCTTTGGAGGTGAAGATGGATTATGTAAGGAATTTTCTCTTGAAATGCAGCAAGAATTTGAAATGTCTATGATTGGAGAAATAAAATTCTTTTTAGGTTTGCAAATTTCTCAGACTGATAAAAGGTATATTTTTGAGTCAATCCAAGTACTTGAAAGAATTACTAAAGAAATTTGGGATGGAGAACTCTAAACCGGTAAGCACACCTATGACTACAAATGACAAATTATCTCAAAGGGATGTATCTACACCTGTTAATCCAACTAGATACAAATCTATGATAGGAGGTTTACTGTATTTGACACAAACTAGGCCTGATATTATGAATGCAGTATGTATTGTTTCTAGATTTCAGAGTAATCCTAGGGAAAATCATGAATCAACAGTAAAAAGGATTTTCCGGTACTTACAGGGCACAACAAATCTTGGATTATGGTATCCTAAAGATGAAAACTTTGATCTATGTGCACACACAGATGCAAATTGGGTAGGAGATGTAGATGATAGAAAAAGCACCACTGGAGGAGCATTCTTTCTTGGAAAGAGATTAGTTTCTTGGTTGAGTAAGAAACAGAGTTGTACATCTTTATCAACAGTAGAATCAAAATATGTTGCAGCAGCAACAAACTGTACATATGTATTATGGCTTAAGCAAATGTTGAAAGACATAAAGGTAAAAATGCAAAGAACCTATTACTATATATTGTGATAACACTGTAGCAATTGATAAATCTAAGCATCTGGTATTACATTCTAAAACAAAACATGTTTCTATCAAACTGAATTTTCTAAGGGAAAAAGTTGAAGAAAAGGAGATAAAACTGGTTTATGTGAATACTAAAGAACAACTTACAGATATTTTCACAAAACCTTTGCCTAAGGAGACTTTTGAGTATCTCAGAGATTAGCTTGGAGTCATACCACCACTGGTAGAGACTTAGACAGTTGATGATTGTCATCAACCGACAGAATTAAATGAACAAATCTTTTATTCCAGTATTTGATGAGGAAGCTACTTCTCAGGGGGAGTAGTTGGTATATTGATCCGATTGGTATTTTGTATGAACTTGACCTTTTGTGACTTTGGCATTTGATGTCAAAGGGGGAGAGATATCTATGGAAAAACACATTATCCTTTTGGGGAGAGATTTTGTAAAACACATTTAAGGAGAAATTGGTATTGTTACTCCCAGGGGGAGATATGGAGATTGTTGGTTTTTGTATTTGGCATTTCTGTTTTGGCACTTTGATGGTTTTTCCATCTTGTGTTGCCATCAATGCCAAAGGGGGAGATTGTTGGTATTTTGGTATGGTTTTGTCATTGATGTCAACACCTACTAATGCACCTACTTTGGAGATCCAGAAACATTCACCGGCAAGCAGTAAACTGTGCAATAGTTACTGGTATATGGTTCACCGGCAAGATATATTGTTCACCGGTACCTGGAATGACATGGAAGACACTTGGTAATGACGAAGACATCATGTGGACATTCTATTTTGAAGAAATAATCATTGGTATATTCATATTTGCATATTTGCTTTTACCGACAAATAGGTCCAGGTTAACTAGGGTTACATCGGCAGGTTTATCTTTTCCAGATTAGCATGGCACGCTATGGAGATGATTTATTATTGTTGTAAATGCATTAAGCCAACATGTTCAATCAGTTATTGCATTGGATATTATATTGTATGTAAAATGTTTTTATTGTAATATCTTGTAGAGCCGACCTACTAAAATTGGTCTTAGAGTATGGTATAAATGTAAGATCTTATTTGTAAGATCAAGTGTGGAATGCAAAAAGAATTAAGTGAAGGTATATGCGAGATCAAGCAGGGATATACATGAAGACATCATTTGAAGGTGAATTTAGGTTTTTGTAGAAGCATATCAACATTACACCGGTACTGAATCAAGAATATGAAGATGCTATTTTGTGCAGTACATTCTTATTGGATTTAACCATCCAACTGTAGTCAGTGTGACTCCCATTTTGTGATTGAGCAGTGAGCTCTAGGCTATTGGCCTTTCTGCATGTGCAGAACCCATTTATGTACACTTACTATTTGCAGTAGTATCATCTGATTGTGGGTGAGGTTTCCCACCATGGTTTTTCCCCTTATAGGGTTTCCACGTACAAATATTGGTGTCATGTGTTGTGGATGACTTTATGTTTATGTTTCATGCATTAATCCTTACCGGTATAGCAATTTACTGTTAACATTGTCTACCGGCATACTTAACTGGTTTACCGGTATTAAGCATTAAGTTGGTTAATAAGTTTTTGGTTTGAATTTATTTGACAACTAATTCACCCCCCCCCCCCCTCCTCTCAGTTGTCTCCAGGACCTAACAGGGACATGATGAACAACATTGTTACAAGAAGGATATTGATGAGTTAAAATATCTTCTTGAGAAGAATAAAATCACTTTGCCTTCTAGAATGTCTACTTCAGCTTCTTCTTCCAAAGAAAAGGATAAAGGGAAGGATCACTCTTTTGAGTCAAAAGGAAAGGGACAAGCTCTTTGTGCTACTACACGTCATGATTCAAGGAGATGGCTTCTTGATTCAAGAGCTTCTCATCATATGGCATCTTCACAATCTATGTTCTCTTCATTTGAGCCTTGGCACATGCCATAGATTTTGATGGGAAATCATACATGCATGGATGTGATTGGGAAATGATCTATTACCATTGGGGATAACTTCTTCAATGATGTGTTACATGTATCCCACTTGACAAACAATCTTCTTTCCATCTATCAAATCACTCATGGGGTAATAAGGAAAACCATGGAGTTCACACCCAATTCAGTTGTCATTAGAGACTTGGAGAGTAGAGTTATCATTGCAACTAGGGTGGTTGATCATGCATCTCGGTTGTACTCCTTTTCACATTTTGGTCCTATTAATGAGATTGATTCTTCATATGATGATCACACTTCTTGTGATGGTTCACATATTGAGGAGAACTTTGGGTACTTGAACTTGGGTATTCTCACATGTGAACCCATTCTTGAGTCTTGCATTTCATCTCCTCCCATTGAAACCACACCTATGGTTGCATCTGATGATGCATATATTGCAACAATTTTGCCTTCTTCTGATTTAATGCAGCAGGGTATACCTTGTCTTCCAGCTTCAGTTTCTTAGGATGACTACTTGACAGACATTGCAAGTTTGTTTGTGGAGTCCTACATTGCATATTTGGGAGACATCATTGATGATATTCATCTTATCTTTGATGAAGATGATCCTTCTTTGGTTGTTGTGAGGAACACTCTGAACCTGTTGTTCATTCTCTACATGATCATTCTTTTGAGGGTGACATGATTGTGGATACTTATGTACAAAATTAGGAGGAGGTCTCTTTATCCTTAGAGGATATATGTGAGTCTTTGGATCATGTTCAACATTCATCTCCACTAGATCTTGGATTGCCTTTTTCAGCAGTATGGATCAGTACACTTGATTTGTAGGGGGTTACTTTCAGTATCAACATGGGGACACTTGAGCATTTTTCAGAGACTTCATTCATCATGAGTTTTTTTCCTGCCTCTTCCCTTCATGATTGGGGAGGCTTCATGGATACACCTTTGCTTTTGTTTATTCCTAAGGGGAGGCACGTTGTTTGATGATCATGGAGTATTTTCTTCATTCAGTTTCGAGCTTCTACCATTGGTGCAGATTCTACTTTAAGGGAGGCATATTTGGTCTCTCTTCTTCTCTCATATGGGGGGGAGTTTTTCCTCACATGGGTTTTTTTCCTACTCATACTTCTTTGAGAGTTCTTTTGTATAGTTTTCATCTCTCTTTCTCTGTTTGTGAGAGATTGTATTGGTTTGTGTGTATTTTCATTTGTACATGGGTACCTAGCATGGCCTCGTAGCTAGGACCCATATTTCATTGTTAGCTTAAGTGCATTCCCCTAAGTTGCACTTAAGGGGAGGGGGGTGTTGGTGCAAATTATTCCTCATAATTACACCTTACTTAAGTTGACTTAGGATAATTAATGATAGTAATTTGGGTATGAGACACTTGGGAAAGTGTGCACATAGCGATGATGTATGTAGGAGAAATTCCACCTTTTGTGGTCTTATCTTGTTGTTACATTCCACCTTCGGTGGGTGATCCACTTCATGTGGAATATTATATTATTTATCCTACCTACTCCTACCTACCCTTGTTTCTCATTGAGCCACATTTCATGATTGTGTGCTCACATATCCATATAGCCTTGCCTTTATAAGCAGGCTCAATACATTGTATGTAATTTTTGATGATCCAGTTGATCAGTATTTTGCATCTTGATTAGAATACAATTTATTCTTATCAAAAA
Source organism: Cryptomeria japonica (assembly GCF_030272615.1). Lineage (NCBI taxonomy): Eukaryota > Viridiplantae > Streptophyta > Pinopsida > Cupressales > Cupressaceae > Cryptomeria > Cryptomeria japonica. Next base: position 360,675,679 of record NC_081413.1, read on the forward strand.
AAATTTCTCTCTTATTGTGCTATTCAATGTGCTCTTGATCTTGGCTATTTTCAATAAATTCTTACAAAAATATCTCTTCTTCCTTGTTCAATTATATTATTGTATGTGTCCAATTTGTTATCGATAAATCTTTTCTTGATCGTGATTTGGTATATTATCAACCCTCGCATGCTCAATGTTTGTGTTTGAACACCCATGTGCTCACATTTGTGATCAAGAGAGTTAGTAGGTTTGCGATCACAAGTTTGGGTAGTAGAACAACTTTTATTTGCTATTGTTTGCAACCATGAATAGTTGATTTGGAAAATCTCAAAGAAGTTTTGATTTTATTGTTTTAATTTATCCATCTAATTTGAGTGTTTTGTACAATTAGAGTAAATGTTATTATTTAGCATGTAAATTGCATCAAAATGTGTTCATCCATGTCTTCATTGGATGTGGATGCAAAATTATAACACTATTTTTATAATAAATTTTGATTTAAAATATATACATGTCACCAATAAATTATATTTGAATAAATAAAATGCTAATGAAATGTCTAAATTGATATAACTTTTATTAGATGATTGTGATGTTGTTACAATTTGTTTTTTACCATGAGGAGTCAAGAGTTTATACTAGATACCTAAAGATTAGATCATAAGAGGATGAGGTGTAACACATAAAATTGGCATCTCTCCATCATATTAAATATAGACTCAAGTAATTTAGCTAAAAAAGGAGCACTGCATATAATAACCATGCATTAATGGGTCCTTACTATAGATATTCCTTCTCTACCTGTTCAATCTAAGACTTGGAAAGCTAGGGAATACAACCCCATGTTTTAAAATATATCTTCTTCCTTACTAGAATATCTATAAAGACGTAAATTAATCTATAAGACACAATCTACTCTTTAATCATAAATAAACTCATAGATCAATTAAGAAGTCTATTTCATACATAATATAAAACAAGTTTAATAAATTGATAAAACAATCATAGATATCAAAGAGTTACATAAAATTTTCATATACAATAGAAGGTATTGTTGGCAAATGCACACTCCAATGAGAAATTGTAGGTGATTGAAGGTATTGTCATTGATGGCAACCTTACAATCCTATGGCATCGATATCGATAGACTCTACACTAGCAGACAGTTCACCGACAGCGACCAAGATGATTACCGACACCTTAAGCCGACATGATTTTGTTTATTGCTTAATGTATTTAATTGTAAATATCTTTTGTAAGTCGACATGGCACATTGTAAATAAGACTCATATAAGTATGAGATCTTGTAGGATCATTTTGTAAGATGTATAAAAATAGAGATAAGGACATGGATATGAGGAGAGAATATTGATGTAAGGTTTATGATTATTGCAAGAGCTTAAACCGATACTGAATCTGGCATAGCAGATGCTTTTTGTAGCAGTACATCACTTTGGATTTTTATAATCCACTTTTGTAAGTCAGTGAGACTTCCTTTGTATTTGAGTAGTGAGCTCTAGGCAGTGAGCCTTTCTGCATGTGCAGGCACCACATTTTGAAGTAATATATACTTATTGTCCAGTGAGAAAATATTGTGGGTCACAAATCCCACCGAGGTTTTTCCCACACCAGGTTTCCTCATTAAAAATATTGTGTTATGGTGTGCTTTCTATTTGATGGTTATTGATCTTATTTACTGCATTATTTCTTGTTTACTGGTACACTATTTTGGAATGCAATTTGTTTAATTAGTTTAGAAAATCTGTTAACTGGTTAGATACTGATTCACCCCCCCCCCACCCCCCCCCCCCCCTCTTAGTATCTTTGGGAATCCTAACAACTTGAGGAAGATTCTGACACCGGTAGAGATGGAAAACTTGAGGAAGCAATTGGAAACAACTCTTTCAGATTATGATGGAGAAAAATTGAAGCATATGAAACTTGAAGATGATATGAAGACTGCACAAGAAATCATTCAAGGACTTCAAGAAAATATCACCATTGCTAGGAATAAAAGAAGAGAACTTTCTGAGAAGATGCAGAGTGATGATGGTGAAAAAGAAACTCTTAATGACCTTGTGAACAAATTGAGACAGGAAAATAGTACAATGAGGAATGAGATGCAAGATATGACTATGAGGTTTTGTAAAGACATTGAAGACAAAAAGAAGAATGAAGATGACTTGGTTAGAAGACCAAATGATGTTGGAAATGAAAACACAAGACTCAGTCATGAAAATGATATGTTGAAGACAAATTTGATGCATACACAAAATGACAGAACTGAACTCTTGAGATAGAAGGGAATCTTAGAAAATAAGTTGGCTACTACAAATCAACACAAAGAGAAATTCAAGAAAAGTTTGGAGGAACTTGATAACATGCTGAGAAATCAAAAACCTGATGGAGATACAAATGGCCTTGGCTTTGAAGTTGGTGAAAGCTCTGGTACTGCAAACAATCATGATCATAGTAAACCGGTAAGACAACCTAATGCTTACAAATTCAATGGAAAATGCTTTAATTGTAGCAAGTATGGACATAGAGAAAATTAGTGTAGATCTAGAAACTATCAGAACACCCATGCACCCACTAGTCAATGTTCTAAATGCAACAAAATTGGTCATAACTCAGAAAATTGCAGAATGAATGTAAGATGTTATGTTTGTGGAAGATTTGGACACTTATCTAATCAATGCATAACACATACTAGCATAGGATATGGAAAAGGTATTCAGAAAAATAATGTGACTTGTTATGCTTGTAACAAGATTGGACATATTGCAAAATTTTGTAGAAGTAAGGCATCATCGACAAATAAAAAAGGACCTAGTTTGAAAGGTAAAGAGAAGGTTGAAGAAGTAAAGCAAGAATTTTCAAAACAATGGATTAGAAAGTCAGATATGAATGTTAATGAAGCTATTCCTTCAGCGGTAGAATAAAGTATCACTCCACCGGCAGGAGACTCTTCATCTAACTGAAAAGAAATCCTTTTGGGGGTATGGCAACAAATTGAAAAACATGCTAACTTACCCTCAGTTGATGGTGAGAAGTTGAATTACTTCTTTACCAGCAGATGTGTTAAGTTCCACTTAACCGACAGGCATTAAATGTGGTAGTTAAAGAAAATTAAATTATAAACCAAGTGTTTTTGGCTCTTTTTCATTCACCGAGCATTCAAATTTCCTTAGAGCGCAAAAATTCTGAGCGAAGGCATCCACAACAAATCATTCAAGCACTCATACCTAAAGGCAAATTAAGGTATTTATATAATGGCTTCCTCCTCTACACCTGAATTCATTGCAAACCCTATAGTAATAAAAGTAATTAAATGCCCTAGGCTCATATTTAAAATCATTCCCGAAGTAGCGAAGAAGGATGATAACCTAGGAGCATTTTCTAAAATACCTAAAGGAGTTGCATATGTTGAGGATCCTAGAATTTGCATGCATTGTCATATTGAAGAACTAGGTGCTGATGAGATTATGAACATGTATAGGACAGTAATATGTGATGAAAATGGTAATGTAAAATCGGAACACAAGATAATTGAAACCCTAGGTTTTGTGGAGATTCTTAGTATTCCCGATTTTTCCAAGGATTTTATAAGGATTGTGTTAAGAAGAGTTCATGGGGAGTTCTTTTGGTTGGATTCCATTCATAAGATAACAAAAGAAGCGGTTAGGGCAGTGATAGGCTTACCTTCCACCTGTAGCAGGCTTGAAAAGACTAAATTGGTTTCAAATGACATTGTAATGACCCTAACCGGTGCAACCTATGACAAGAGATCCTTGAGAGTCAATGATGTAAAGGATATCAATGTAAGATTCATTAGCATGATTCTTGGATACAAGGCTACACATGCCAACAAATTAAACTCTATTTCTAGCTTATGTATCAAGAGTGCTTATGACTTAGTAAACAGTAATGCAAAGATTGACATATGCGAATGGTTAAAAGATGAGCTAATAGACAATTTGAAGAAACTTAAAGGTGACAAGAAAGGCACATTCAGATTTGGCAACTTACTTGCATGTCTATTGTTGTATATCACCAAGGAAGTTCCCGGTATTGGTAGAAAGGATTTTGGATTTGACATTTCGATAGAAAAACAACTTATGGATATTCTGAACAACATGGGAGATGACAGAGAAAATAACATAATTGAACATTTTCCAGCACTAAAGGCTAGAATGAAGACTAGAGAAAGACTATCTCAAGCTATAGTTGACAAATATCAAAAGGAGATATGCTTTGTGATAAAGAAAGAAGAAATCTGGATGAAGGCAATGATCCCAAGGACAGTTTGGGTTACAGAGATGGGTTATGAGGCTGATGAGAACATAATAGAAACTTATGCAAAAGCACTTCTAGAAGCCCCTAGAGAACCAACAGAAGAAATATTTGGTAGTGCTGAAACCATTGAAAGAAAAGTTCAATCACAGAAACAAATAAAGAAAACATAACAAACAATTAGAAAAGCAACAAGGCAGGCAAAAGTACTTAAGGAAGATATATTGAATAAAACTGGTATTATGGAGAGCGACTTGGAAGGACTACAACAGGAAGCACATCTTTCACCGGTTGCTACCTCCTCTAATAGTGAAATACCGACATAGTTTAAAAGGGTAGAAAGAAAAAGAAAACCCTCACCGGTACCCTCTCTTGCACCCAAGAGAACAAGATGGAAACAACAGGTAGTTAGGCCTCTGACAAAGAAGATGACACCAAGAAAGAAGAAAGAAAAACAAGTTATCCCTCCACTTGATAATCTCTTGAATGAGATAACTGAAGATGGTAACTTATCAAATATTAGTAAGTTGTATAACATATTTTCAAATGATGAAAAGGAAAGCATAGAAAATAGTGTTATCCTACACTTAGATATCTACAAAAAAAAATTGATAGAAGTTGTAGATGATTTACCCAATGACTTGTATAGAAGGTTAGAAGCAAGAAGAGTAGCAATTGTTGAATTGGATAAAAAGATGAAGGTAGAGAAACCACTTGCAGTTCACCCAGTGAATTCAACAGAAGAATTTGATGAACTGATAAGTGAGGCAAACTGGATAGTATTTTTAACTGGTCACCGACATGTAGCATTAATGGTTGGCAGAGTAAATGAGATATCAGAAGAAACTGCAAACAAATGGGATATCTTCTTCATTGAGAAGGAAAAACAAGAAGAGCTTAAATGACCAAAGACTTTCAAAGTCTACCAAAAGGGTAAGGATAAAGGTAAAGGTAAGGTAGGTAGTCCTCCGAGCATAAAGGTAATAGATACCTTACCCCCACCTCCTTCTGATACTCCACCGGCTGTAAAAGTTGATACACCACCGGCAACAGAGAATGTAGAGAGTATGGAGACAATACACGAGGACACAAATATTGATTTAGAGGTGTTGTATACAATGAATATTGATACACAAGAGGTCAACATTATGGTTGATAAGGAAAAAACTAAGAAGAGAGATGTGGCAACTGAGCCATCGACAGAAAAACATTATAGTTGAGACAAATGTTGAGGACATAGTTGGGAACATTGAAATTGGGGCTGAGCAACAAACTGAACAGTCAACTGATCCCCTGGAGACTGGAAAGGCAAATACCACTGGTGTACATACTGATATATCTACTGAGCAACTGACAACTGATGGCATCGACAAATATGTTAAAATACCGACAATAGACAGTTCAGAGGCAAATGCAGAGAAACCGGTAGAAAACATAGAGTCACAATCAAGAAAACTGGCAATGGAAAGCTCTGAGAAACAGACAGAGGTACACACTGAGAAATCAGAAGAAAAGATGGATGAGGTAAAGGTTAATGCAGAGACTGTGCCATCGGCATCAGCTAAGAAACATAAACCCTTGCTTGTAGAGATGCAGACTCAAACTGACCTACTAGAGGTCACCATAAGCAAAGAGGTTCCTCACACCGGCAGATTACAGATTGTTAAAGCAGTTGGTCAATCCTCGGGTTCTTCACTGACAGAATTCAGACCAACCAATGTAACAGAAGTATTGCTTGATTCCATTAAGAAAATAAATGATTGCAATGCACTTTCATATAAGGCAATTGATGATACCATTCCAATTTTGAAGATGATTGCACCCAAGTGTAATATAGAAAATAAAGATTCTTTAAGCCAATTAGACACATTGTCTAAGTACATAACCGACAACCTACTAACAATTGATCAAATCAATGAGGATACTTTCAATGAGAAAATGAATAAAGAGAAGGAAAAATTCTTTTAGGAGACAGTAAAGAAGAGTAAGGAACATATAGATACATTATTATCGGTACTAGACAAGACAATTTTGGACTTCAAGAAGTTGTACAGAGATTCATGCAAGACAAACATTTTGACAGAGGATATAGATAAAGAGATTAGCAGAGCTCAAAAGGAAATCAATGACATTGCTGACAATCTAATAGGGTCATCAGACTCCATATCGCTAGTTGAACAGGAAATAACAAGTTTTGAAGAAAAACTTGAGAAATTGGAGAAGAAGGAAAGGATAAAATACAAGGCAAAGGAACTAGAATGTAGACTATGTCCTAAACTAGACATCCTCATCTCTTTGGGAAAAGAGATTTCAGAGGCCCTTGTTCCTAGACTTAAGACACCGGAAGAGAAAATGCACATACTCACTGATACCATCCAAAGAACAGAAGTAGCACTAAAGGAAAGTGAGAGGTTCAGTAACAACTTAAATTTTGCATTAGCGGATCTATATCAGATTGTAACCCACAGGTTACAGGCATCTTGATAGGAACTACACTCAATTGACATTAATTGACAACCTTTGTCATCGATGCCAAAGGGGGAGTAGTAGAGAATGAGAAAAAGGAGTAAGGAGTAGTAGGATGAGAAAAATGAAGAGATCATCTCCTCAAGGGGAGCACATAGTTTTGGTAAGATTTTTGGACAACACATTTTGGATACAATTTTGGCTTTTTCTCATGAGTGTTGCCATCAATGCCAAAGGGGAAGATTGTTGGCAAATGCACACTCCAATGAGAAATTGTAGGTGATTGAAGGTATTGTGATTGATGGCAACCTTACAATGCTATGGCACCGACACCGATAGACTCTACACCAGCAGACAGTTCACTGACAGCGACCAAGATGATTATCGACACCCTAAGCCGACAAGATTTTGTTTATTGCTTAATGTATTTAATTGTATATATTTTGTAAGCCAACATGGCACATTGTAAATAAAACTCTTATAAGTATGAGATCTTGTAGGATCATTTAGTAAGATGTATAAAAAAAGGACAAGAACATGGATATGAGGAGCGAATATTGATGTAAGGTTTATGAGTATTGCAAGAGCTTAAACCGATACTGAATCTGGCATAGCAGATGCTTTTTGTAGCAGTACATCACTTTGGATTTTTATAATCCACTTTTGTGAGTCAATGAGACTTCCTTTGTATTTGAGTAGTGAGCTCTAGGCAGTGAGCCTTCCTGCATGTGTAGGCACCACATTTTGTAATAATATTCACTTATTGGCCAGTGAGCGAATATTGTGGGTCACAAATCCCACCGAGGTTTTTTCCACACCGGGTTTCCTCATTAAAAATATTGTGTTATGGTGTGCTTTCTATGTTATGGTTATTGACCTTATTTACTTTATTATTTCTGGTTTACCGGTACACTATTTTGGAATGCAATTTGTTTAATAAGTTTAGAAAATCTATTAACCGGTTAGATACTGATTCACCCCCCCCCCCCTCTCAGTATCTTTGCAAATCCTAATAGGTACAAATTTCTCATTACATATCATTATACCATACTTAGGCTTTCTAATTGCCTTAAGTATTATACAAACATAAAGAAAGTGAGATACATCCATCAATATCTAATCTGAGTCGCTTCCTTTTAGTCCATCGAATGAAGATGAGAACAAGATTCAGGCACTTTTTCTGCCCAACCTTGAAGCTTATGCTTCCCCAGAATTCTTGGTCAATCAAGAATACCCGACCCTGCATGAATTGTTTTAACCAAAGAATTCAAAAGATGAGGGAATTTGGTACATGCCTAGATGATACAAGCATTTTCATTTTTCTAATTCTTTTAAGAAACAAACATTATCATTCAAGCATATGGTAGAGAGCATAAAATAAAGAATTTCATCTATTTCAATGGATAATTCAATTCATTACTCGACCAAGTATAATGCCATGCATAGAAAAAATAAATAGTTTGGAAAAAGCAACTATTCTCTCTAAGACTCCATATTTGGCACCCATCTCGGAAGGTAACTTTCCATACACAAGCCTATCTAGCTTGGTTCTTACAAAACAAGAATACATTTCTTTAAAGAATACAATCTTTTGACTAATAGATCTAACATCTTTCCTATCACTTTCAGAAATCAAACACTATTTCATTACTTTCACCTAATTGAAAATAATCTTTCGTAGAATAACAATTTCACAATTTGATAAGCAAATATATTTGCATAAAAAATAATCAAATAAGTACAAAGTAAGAAGAAGGTGTAACGCAAGTATGATTCTTTTCATATAAATGAGTTAAATTTGAGTACACATTCTTTAATTGAAAATATTTCCTAGCCCATTGACATTATTCACCATTCTTAAACAATATAATTGCATTTCTCAACTATTTCAATATATATTCCACCTAACGATTTCCTTCTATGTCTATTCAAGGAATAATAAAACAAATTCAATAAAAACATGGAATATCATAAATGAAATCTTATGCTACAACCATATCTCTATTTCACTAACATTTCTTAGTGCAAAATAACCAAAATGAAATAAAGATCCTACCTCCTTACGCTTGAGATTGGCTAGGAATGAACTCTTTCGGGCCTCCTCTAAATCAGTCTACTTCTTCCTTGATGGCTCAAGAGTTCTCTCACAGATCTTCCTTTAACCACCTATCTATTCTCCTTCTATCTCTGCTCTAAAGTGCTCTCTCTCTAATCTCTCTTCTAACTTAATATCTTTCTCTCTGATCCACTTGCTATTTTCTATCTTTTTTTCCTCCTCTACCTATCAAGCCTATGCCTTTATATATACTATATTTTCCTATGAAATTTTCTACGTTTAAGGCTCAATTATTGTTATCAATTTGTAGTCTTTGCTGCATTATCGACAGGTCTAATGTTTTAACTATTCCATGTCTTCTCCTTCCCAAATTGCTACCAGTTTAGCGGTCTCTCTATTATACATGTCGGTGGGAGGCCAAGTTATGTCTTCTGTAGTGATCGACCTCAGATCATGGACATATGATTGGTCTTCTCCACCATCACCATGGAATCTGTTTTTTTCTAACTTAACTCCATGGATCATGGACAATCTGCAATTACTTATCTCCATGGCACTACGTGCCTGAAGAGGGGAAAACAGATTTGAAGGTTAAATGATCAAAACATAACGAAATAAACATCCAGAATGCTAAAATATCATTAAAAGACCATTTCACCTTGCTATTTTACCTTCTCCTTTGGATTGAGCTTGATGAAGTGTAGGCATCCCTTGATAATGCTCCACTTGATGTGCTCCTTTGATTGCTGGATGTGGATGGCTCTCCAATGTTGTGTACAAATGGAATGGATTTGAAAAATGATAAGAATGAGATGATCAAGTTGCCAAGATGATTTCCTAGGCTCAAAAGGGCAGCATAAACTTACTGGATTTCAAGATGTCTAGAATGAAGGGATGGAGCCCTATTTTATAGGAAGAGGAGAGGAAAACAGATGGCTAGGATGAATTCAAGATGAAGGGCTATGATTTACTTGTGAGCTCACACAAGGTCCAAGAGAGGGTGTGGAGACCAAGAAATATGCCTTAAAGGCATTTCGTATCTCCACACTACACAAGATGCATTGGAGGAATTAAAAATTCTCCAAAAAAGGATATCATGGGGATTGGAGGAATAAAAAGGAATTAAAAATTCCTTGGGAGAGGGGATGCTTAGAGGAATGTGTGATTTCAAAAATCTTACATTCACCTAGGAAAAGAGCATTTAAAGCTAGTGGCTGGATGAAAAGGACAAAGAGTTGACTTTGTGGCTAATCATGTTGATTAACCATTAACGACTCATTAGGAGGGGGATTAGAGGAAATGTTAGGTGGGATTAATATTTGTAGGAGAATTTGACTAGGAGAGAGAATGAGTGGAGGGAATAAAAAATTAGAACAATAATGTTAAGTGAGTTTCTAGAAGAATGAATTAAGAAGATGATTTGAAATTAATTAGCTAAGAGGAAGATTTGTGAGGATTTGATTTTTTTAGAAGAATAAAGAAAGGGATTGATTTATTAAATAAATCAATCATATGCTATAGTGATAATATTAATTATATTTAATTAATATTGAGAGGAATTTGAATTAACATAATTAATTAATTAATTATGCGAGGAATTAAAAATAATTAAAATAATTATTTTTAAGTGTCTACATTTTGCCCCTCTTTGAAGCGAGGTGTGATGACACATTGATTCAAAGAATAATCTTGTTTTGATGCTGATATTGGTTTGATAGGATGCCTCGGCTCTTGATTGATAGATTATGGTATGGTGATGCCCCCTCGGGAGATCAATTGAGGTATTTGATCTTTGGAGTTTTGCGAAATTGATATCCCGATAGATTTGATTTGATTCGATTGATAAGATCTAGATTCAGTCTGGTTTCAAGAAGAATTCATCCTGTATAAGACAAAGATGATCAAAGTGTCTAGTTTCAGGAAGGATTCATCCTATATAAGACATGATTGATCACAATATCTGGTTTAAGGAAGGATTCATCTTATATAAGACATGATCAGAGTGTCTGGTTTCAGGAAGGATACATCCTGTATAAGACATGATTGATCACAACGTCTGGTTTCAGGAAGGATTCATCCTATATAAGACATGATCAGAGTGTTTGGTTTCAGGAAGGATACATCCTGTATAAGATATGATTGATCACAACATCTGGTTTCAGGAAGGATTCATCCTGTATAAGACATGATTAGATCACAACGTCTAGTTTCAGGAAGGATTCATCCTGTATAAGACATGATCGAAGTGTCTAGTTTCAGGAAGGATACATCTTGTATAAGACATGACTGATCACAACATCTGGTTTCAGGAAGGATTCATCCTGTATAAGACATGATCAGATCACAACGCCTGGTTTCAGGAGGATTCATCCTGTATAAGACATGATTGATCACAACGTCTAGTTTCAGGAAGGATTCATCCTGTATAAGACATGATCAGATCACAACGTCTAGTTTCAGGAAGGATTCATCTTGTATAAGACATGATTGATCACAACATCTGGTTTCAGGAAGGATTCATCCTATATAAGACATGATCAGAGTGTCTGGTTTTAGGAAGGATACATCCTATATAAGACATGACTGATCACAACGTCTGGTTTCAGGAAGGATTCCTCCTGTATAAGACATGATAAGATCACAACATCTGGTTTCAGGAAGGATTCATCTTATATAAGACATGATCAGAGCGTCTGGTTTCAAGAAGGATACATCCTGTATAAGACATGAATCAGAATCAAAATTGATTATGTGAGGGAAAAAAAATAGAGGAAGAAAAATTAAGGTGGAAGGGATAGATGAGGAACAAATATGAAGCAGTCGTGAGGTATTTGGAAAGAAGAATACGAGATGCACGACCGTGGAGGAAAATGGGGGCAATTGAGAACTCCATGGGATTATTGAGTTTAGGATTTGATGGAATGATGGTGAGATTTTGTGCACAACAAATGTGGAGAGCCAACCTAGTTTGATATTGCCCTAAGTGACTTGCACCATTGATTATAGAAATCAGGATGCCATGAGAAACGCAGAGCGTGGATTGACTCTGTAGACAAACGGGAATTTCTTGCACACAACAATGCGAGTGTTAAGAAACACTAATACAGAGTTGTGGGTTCGTGCAAGGAAACCCTCAAACACACTGATACCTCTTGTACACGAAAAGGTAAGTGTTGATGAACACTAGTACCAGGTCGCCGATTTATAGAAGAAGGATCCAAAACATGCCATCCTATGAAATATGCCCCAGTATGCACCTATCATAACGTACCTGGATATGGAAGAACCCAGGTAGTCATAAATAGTGGCAGTCGTAGGGCAAAAGATGCAAGCCCATATGAAAAAATCTAACAAAATCTAACAAGTCTCTTCCTTGCGACCACATGATACCTCTTGCCAAGAGTAGAACTAGGATGGACTTGGGATTGTTTCTCAAGACTTCTTGAAGCTTACACACAAAGGCTTAAAATCTCAGTTTCAATGGGACATTCCTTGTTCATGACTTAGGCGAAGACTTCATCATCATACACATATTTTATTGGGAGGCGGAAAAGAAGGAATGTTGCGCATGGGTGGGCTGGATGGCAGATGATTTGTAGTATCGACATGATAGACAGTGGATCTGGTTATTTACCTTGGCGTCTGCATAGAGGTTTTCACCAAGGTACTTGTCCATAGCGCCACCAAGTGGTTTTCACTAATGGACGAATTGTTTTTTCTTTCTTTTTCTAATTTTTTAATTTTTTTGTGTCATAAGGTGCCTGTTTGCCAGGTTTTTACCAAAGTGACAATTTTTTCAAGATCTTTTTCTCATTTTTTTTTTTTTAAATTTTTCTTTATTTTTTTTTTTTTTGGACAATTTAAGACTTTCTAAGGACTAAGCATAAAATATTTTGAGGTGCATGATATTCATTGGATCATCCAAAGGATCACCTTCAGGAGTAGCCAACTGATAAGCTCCTGATCCATATTTCGCTATGATTACATATGGTCCAAGCCAATTAGGCTCGAACTTGCCTTTCTTTTCTCTTTCTTGTAGATTTTTTTGATTTTCCATGAGAACAAGATCACCAACTTGGAATTCTTAGGTTCTGACTTTTTTATGATAACTCATGCGCAGATGGTTTTGATATACCCAAAGATGATTCAAGGCCTTGAGGCGCCTTTCATCTAACAATTCTAGCTCTTGTAAGCGGGCAATTCTGTATTCTTCCTCTGGTAGGATGTTTTGTAGCAATACCCTTAGAGAGGGGATCTCGATCTCAAGGGGAAGGATGGCTTCGGAACCAAATACTAGGGAATAAGGAGTGGCACCTATGGGGGTGCGGATGGAGGTGCAGTAGGCCCACAATGCAGGATGGATTTGGAGGTGTCAATCACGACCTGCTTCATTGACTGTCTTTTTGAGGATTTTTATTAGGGTTTTATTAGACACCTCAGCTTGGCCATAGCCTTGGGGGTAATATGGAGTGGAGAAGTGGTGTTGGATGTTGAATTTTTGGCAGAGTTCTTTGACATCTTGGTTCTTAAATTGTTTACCATTATCTATGATGATAACTTTTGGGATGCCATATTGGTAGACTAGGTAGTTTAGGATGAATTTGGATATTTGCTTGCTGGTGGTGAAAGTAAGAGGGATAGCCTCTACCCACTTGGTGAAGTATTCGGTGGCGGTGATAATGAATTTATGTCCGTTGGAAGATGAAGGGTGGATTTTCCCAATGAGATTGAGCCCCCACTGCGAGAAGGGCCATGGTGTAATGAATGGTTGCAATTCTTGTGATAGTGCATGAATCTTGACGCCATGCTGCTGGCAAGGGATGTATTTCTTCACATAATTGTATGCATCTTCTTCCATTTTAGGCCAATAGTATCTTGTTCTCAAATTTTTTTTAGCCAATGTGAGTCCACTTGAGTGCGCCCCACAAATACCTTGTGTACTTCGCGTAATGCCCATTCGACTTCTTGTTTATCTAAACACCTTAGGAGGAAACCATCAAAATGCCTTCTGAACAAGGTGTCTGCAAGGATGGTGTAACGGGCACATCGACGGATGAAGGTTTGTTGTTGGGTTTTGGTGAGGTGTGGGGGAATGGTGTTGTCTTTGAGGAAAGTGAAGCTTTCTTGGTACCAAGGGGACTCCGGACCAACGAGAACACACACTTCTAATTGTGTGCTGGCATTTGAAGGAGGGAGCCAATGGTGGCCATTGCATCCGCAACCCTGTTGTTTGTTCGTGGGATTTGGTCAAACTTTATTACCGTGAAATGTTGCTTAAGATCTTCAACCATCGTACAGTAGGGAAGGAGTTTATCATCTTTTGTCTGGTATTCATCATTGACTTGTTTTATGATGAGTTGGGAATCGCCATAGACTTGTAATTCCTTTATTTTCCAGTGGATAGCCAAGCGTAAACCTGTGATGAGGGCCTCATATTCTGCTATGTTATTGGTACATGCAAAGGCTATCTTGTATCATTTAGGGATGCTATCTCCTTGAGGTGTGACCAATAATATTCCTGCCCCCGATCCATTTTGAGTGTAGGAGCCATCAAAATACAATTTCCATGTGGAGGATGTGGTAACAGTCATAATGAACTCATCTGGTAATTCTATGAGAAGAGGATGGTGGCCTGGAAGTGGAGCTTCAGCCAACTGATCTGCAATGACTTGTCCCTTGATTGCCTTTCTGTCCGCATATTCAATGTCAAACTTGCTTAAGAGCATGACCCATTTGGTGGTTTTGCCAGTTAGAGCAGCTTTGGACAAGAGATATTTAAGTGGATCAATTTTAGCAATTAATTTTGTCTTATTATTTAGCATATAGTGTCGTAGTTTCTGTGTGCTGAACACTAATGCCAAACATGCTCTTTCAATGGGGGTGTAATTAAGTTCATATCCTACCAATGTCTGACTGATGTAGTAAATGGTGTGTTCCTTCCTTTGATCATCTGTTTGTGCCAATAATGCCTCCAATGCTACTGCAGTAGCACATATATACAAAATAAGGGGTTTCCCAGAAGTAGGAGGCATCAATACCGGAGGTGATGCTAGATATTCTTTTAGTTTCTCAAAGGCCTTTTGGCATAAGCAGTCCCATTTGAATTTTATGTCCTTGCACAGGAGGTGTGCAAATGGATGGCACTTATCTGCTACTTGTGAAATGAAACGTCTGACAAACTGGAGTTTTCCCTGGAGACTGCGCAATTGTCTGAGAGTTTTTGGTGGAGGCATTTCCATAATAGCTTTTACCTTTGCAGGATCAACCTCAATGCCTCTGTGGGAAACAATGAATCCCAGTAGTTTTCCCGATGTGACGCCAAACACACACTTTTTGGGATTTAGGCACAGCTTGTATTTTTCCAATCTTTCAAAGATCTGTTTTAGAATGGGGATGTGTTCTTGTCTTGTCTTGGATTTTCTTAGTAGATCATCCATGTAGTCCTCCATAATTTTGTGCAAGAGGTCATGAAAAATTGTTGTGATTGCACGTTGATATGTAGCTCCAGCATTTTTGAGACCAAAAGGCATGACCCGATAACAGAAAGTACCCCATGGTGTTGTGAATGCAGTTTTATGCTAATCCTCATCCACTATCTTGATTTGGTTGTATCTAGAAAACCCATCCATTAACGATAACATTTCATGTCCTGTTGTAAGGTCCACAATCATGTCTATATTGGGGAGTGGGAAATCATCTTTAGGACAAGCTATATTTAGATCTCGAAAATCTGTGCAAATGCAGATGCCCCCAGCAGGTTTGCCAACAGGTACAATGTTGGAGACCCATTCAACATAATCTATTGGTTTGATAAATTCTGCATCTAACAACTTTTGAAGTTCCGCCTTGACCAGGAGTGCAATATGTGGGTGCATTTTGCGCAATTTCTGTTTTACAAGTTTTGCATCTGGGCAAACGGCGAGATTGTGAACCACCAAGGCGGGGTCCAACCCTGGCATATCGGAATAGGACCATGCAAAATTGATTTTTACCTCTGTAAGGAAGTTGATGAAGTCTTGTTTCTCGATTTCTGTGAGGGATTTGGCAATGAGCACATTTTTCAGAATGACCTCGGTGCCCATGTTGATGTTGTCTGTTTCTTCTATCAACAAATTTGATTTGTTTTATGGAAGGTAACCAATGGTAGGGAGGTCAAATCCCTCATCGTCAAGTGCCTTTTCTAGGTTTTCACTTTCAGATACGCCCTTTGTTTTTATTTCTTGTTCATCCAAAGGCGCCTTAGGGAGGTTTTCACCTAGGGAATCATATCTTTTTCTTTTATTATCTTTTTTGTGGCTAAGGGTATTGACTTGACTACCAAAGTATCCCTTTTCGTGTAGTTGAATACCCTCGATTCTGCTACAATCTTCCATATTTTGCACTGTTAGGAGAGCAATGAGAGCATTATCATCAGCACAGATATCTAAAGTGGGTTTGTCTCATTGGCCCCAGTCAATGAGTTCAGGATGGACAAGATGTAGCTCATGTGAAGTGGGAGGGGTTACGGGGGTGACGGTATTGATGTAAGTGTCGAAGAAGATATCTTTCTCATATTCATAAGGCATTTCATGGAATTCCTCTTCGTCAGCGCTTTCGATATCCGAAGAAGGACTAGAAGGGGCACCAGCGATAGTAATCTTAGGCACCGGGGTGTACCCCAAGCCTCTGTTGTATCTGTAGGAGATAGGATTTATGGTTGTTTTTCTTCCTTTCTCCTCTGGTCCCAGGCCGTGTCCTTTGTAACCCATTTTTTCAACTATGGCAGATGCTTTTGGGTACATTTCTTTGGATATTCTTGTTGGATCTTCATCTTCTTCCCGGTACAGCCATGAAGAGATATCTGCTTTGAGGCTCTCATTATCAAGTGGGCCCCATTGCTGGAAGGTGGTGTTTTGGCATTGCATGACAGGTTTTGGGTCCTTTTTTATATCTTTTGGTTTGCCAAATGACTTAGGAGAGAGAGGGAGGTTGCCTATTAATAAGATGTCCTCCAATTTGTATTCTCCACAGCCATTGTCCAAGATCTTGATTTGATTATCTGGTTGGGATGATGTGGAGGCAACATTTGATGTGTCAGGTGGAGACATTGGCGAGGGTCTATTTAATGGGCAATGATATGGATGCTTCCCCTCTAATAGTTTGCAATATTGAAATGGTTGGGGATCACCATTGATAGTGATCTCTCTTCCGTTATAGGGGAATTTGATGCATTGGTGATAGGTGGAGGGTACGGCTTGCAAGGAATGAATCCATGTTCTCCCAAGGAGAATGTTGTAGGGGAGGTCAAGATCTAGTACTTGGCAAGGGGTTTCAATTGTAATGGGACCCACTTGAAGAGGTAAGGTGACCATGCCCTTTGAAATTCTTTCTGCATCACCATATGCCTTTATTGTGATCCTTCCTGATATGTCTATCAGATCCTCAGAAAGTTCCAATCATTTTATTAATTTATATGTACACAGATTAAGCCCGGATCCACTGTCTATTAGGATACCTTTGACCTTATGCTTGTGGATAAGAGCTTCGATGTGCAAAGGTTTGTTATGGTCTTCATCCACGGGAGCATCTTTGGAGTTAAATACAATGTGCTGCTGGGTAGCAAGGTTTCCAATGAGGGCTTGGAATTGGGTGGCGTTGATGTTATCTGGAATGCGTGATTGGAGAAGGGCATGTTCCAAAATTTCTTTATGGACCGAGGAGGTCTTGAGAAGTTCCAAAATGGAGATCTGCGCGGGTGTCTTCCCAAGTTGATCAAGGAGGTCATATTGGCAGGTGGAAGACATGGGTTGGGGGTTTGGTGGGGGAGGAATTCCTTGGATGGTGACTCTTCCTCGGCATGTAGTTGCATTGCAGTCATTCTGGAAATGGGAGGTGGAAGGTGTGGCGCCTTGAATGACTATCCGAGCAGGATTTGGTCTGCTTTGGGAAGAAGGAGGATTAACTCCTTGGATGGTTATGACATTGACATTATTGTCTGCAGGTTCAATGCGACCTACCAAAAAATCAAAATCGGTTACGTGATTAGCGTAGTCATAACCCATTGTGTTAGATGATGAGCCTTTTCCTTTATCATGCTTCGGGAAGGGTTCCTGGTACATTTTGAGTTTGCCATTGTTATTATCAGGTTTTGTATTTGCTATATCAATCTCGCCTCTATCAATGAGATCTTGTATGTAGATCTTCAGTTTCATACACTTTCATGTATCATGTCCCTTGATACGATGGTATTCACAATACTCATTTTCATTATACCATCTTGGTTTAGGTTGATTGGGGTCAAATGGGCGAGTGATTGGAAAAACCACTATACCCGCTTGGACAAGTTTTTGAAACACCACTTCAATAGGCTCAGCCAGAGGAGTGAAATCTCTTGGAATCTTATTATTCGATCGGGGTGGTCATCCCTAGATTGAGACATTGTTGTGAGGTTTTTGGGATTGATTTTGGTTGTTGAATTGATGATTGTTGGTGGTGGATTTTGGGGGAGTGGCCACGGTTTGGACCCGCTTTGCATTAGTTATACCATCATTGACCACATTTTTGTTTTTGGACCAGAATTTTGGCTTGTCGTTATAATAAGAGGAAGAACTTTGTGTTGATTTCTGGTAATGTTTCAAGGTTTCTTCCTCCAACAAGACACGTTCAAGGGCGAGGCCCTTATCTGTCAATTTTTGGAAGGATTTGATACATTGAGATATTAAAGGTCTTGAAAGTTCAGGCACCAAGTTCTTTTGGAATAGCTCAATTTGATGTTGTTCTAGCATGTCCCACTGGAATTTCTTGATAAGATGTTGCCATCTTTATAGGAAATTGGCGAAGGTTTCTCCGGGCCTTTGTTTTGTATTACATAAGTCCATCATAGATACATCATTACCCATGTTGTATGCATAGTGGGCCACAAATTTTTCTGCCAAGTCTGGAAAAGAGACAATGGAACCTCATGGTAAAGATGGGAACCATGCCAAGGCATCTCCCATGAGACTCTTGGGAAAGAGTCTGCGAAGATAAAGGTCACTATAGGAGACTTCTTGGCATAAGATGTGGAATTCTTGGACATGGTCGTGGGGATCTCCTTTGCCTTTGTACTTGGTGAATTTAGGGATCTCAAATCCTGCGGGATATGGTGCAACTGATATAGACGGGTCGTAAGGACAAGGGCAAAACTCTTCGAATGAGTAAGTTTTCCTTTTATTAGTCCTTTGTTTCATGTCCTTGATGATATTCTTCATGTCTTGAATTTCCTTGATGAGGTCTTGTTGTGGACTTTGATATTGATGAATTGTATTTGCCCCAAGAATTGGATGAACCAAAGAAGGTGCACCACCACCAATATATTGATATGATGAGGAGGTGGGAATGTGGGATGTGATGACTGATGTCGCTGGGGTTTGAGGAACATTTGGTTGCGGTCCGCCAACTGTTGTGACGGGATTGAATACAGCTCGGATAAAATTTGTGACATTGTTGGGAGGAAGGGAAGATTTTGGAATAGAAATTTGTGGTTGAATAGATGGAGGTGGTATAGAAGTTTGTTGGAGAATGGATGAGATCGGATTTGATAGTGGTATGGATGGTAAGGAGGAAGAAGGTGGGATGGAGACCATGGTGGGAGGTACCGCGGGTGGCATTGATTGAGCTTGGATGATTGATGGGGCTGCAATTGATTGAGTTTGAATAATAGGTGCAGCACTTTGTGTGGGAGCGAGGTCTCCTTGTGGTTGTTGGGTGAGAGCGGATCTATTAAATTCAAGCGGAAGTTGAGCTCCATGTTCAAGGAGAGTTTTCAGAAGTGCAGTAGGATTGTGTTTAATAAACTTTTCCATCATCTCTTGGTTATAAGAATTCGCTAGGAAAGTTTGCACTTTTGGACAAAGTTCACCTTGGTTAACCATGTCAAGATTTTAACTTTGATTTTGATCGCTAGGTTGTCCACTTTGTGTATGATCTTGCGTGGGATCTTCATATAAGACACCAATGTCTGGCATGCCATATTGTTGTTCAACCATCTTTTTCTTTTGGGATCGAGTTGCGACCATACACGATATTTGTGATGAAAAGACTTAGGAAAAATGTGATGAAAGGACTTAAGAAATTTGTGATGAAAGGATTTAAGAAATTTGTGATGAAAGGATTTAATAAATTTGAGGATGAAAAGATTTGAGAAATTTGTGATGAAAGGATTTAAGAAATTTGAGGATGAAAAGACTTGAGAAATTTGTGATGAAAGGATTTGAGAAATTTCAGTATGAAAAGACTTGAGAAATTTGTGATGAAAGGATTTAAGAAATTTGTGATGAAAGGACTTAAGAAATTTGAGGATGAAAAGATTTGAGAAATTTGTGATGAAAGGATTTAAGAAATTTGAGGATGAAAAGACTTGAGAAATTTGTGATGAAAGGATTTGAGAAATTTCAAGATGAAAAGACTTCAGAAATTTGTGATGAAAGGATTCAAGAAATTTGTGATGAAAGGACTTGAGAAATTTGTGATGAAAGGATTTAAGAAAATTGAGGATGAAAGGATTTAAGAAATTTGAGGATGATTGATGAAGAAGGTATGGTAGTGATGGTTTAGAAGAAACTTGATAACTAGGTTGTCTTTGACATGAATACGACTTAATGGAGGATCGATTTGAATGGCAAGTTGTATGAAGGGATATGACCACCCTGATTTGGACGATAATAGGTGTTTCAAACTTGAATGGTGACGTAGAGGATAAACTCTTAGCTTCTCTCTTGGGCTTATGAAAAATGGGACGGATAGAGGTTTGACGCAATTTTGGACTTTGTGTGGGTAATGACTTGGACAATTGTTTGTGTCTTGACAAATGTTTTTGCAAAGTGTTTGGGGATAGTGATGTGTTTTTAGTCTACTCTTGGCAAGTATGTATCAAACAAAGCAAACACAGTGATCAAATGCATATTATATAAAAGACAGTCATGCTCATATACAACATTCTTAAGGCTGGCAAGGACAATAGTCATTGAATCCCAATTGGTTTCCCATCTACGCTTACCCAGAGCGGACACTTAGATGCTTGACCCCACTGGCTCCCCTCCACGGCACTCACTTCTCGGGGCAGCCAAGCATCAATTCCCATGAAAACTCCTCGTGGCGAACTTTGTGTCTCTACTAAGGGTCGTAAGAATATGGGCCGCTTCAGAGGTCCGACCTCCTGCACCAATGACTAGAAGGTTTTTGGCCACTATGAACAAGGTGTTTAGTAAGTCTTCCCGTTAGGAGATACCCTTCGAAGTTGCACAAGCGCAATTGAGGCCTATAGCCCAACAAAGCACCAAGAACTTAGTAGTCACGCAAGCATGATTGAGATCTCTAGGATCCTACTAAGCACCCAATGTGAGAGTGAACTCTCATATAGCCCCAACCATAAACCCTTTCATAGTCAATGGCCTATTTACTATAGTGAGTTGGGAACCCCAGGTCTGGGTGTACTCACTTGGGTCATTCCCCTCTTACCTTCTCAAAGAGCAATTTGGGAGGGCAGGCCCACTAGAGGTAAACACACAATCAAACAAGAAAAGGTTGGAGGGTCTGGATTTTTGATCGTCTAGTAAGACGAGAGCATACTTTCCTACCTTTATGCTTTTCTTAAAGACACATAAGACAATGGTTCATTCCATTTTAATTAATATCTAGGTGCCTAGTTTAAATAAATGCACAAGATTTGGTTGGATCAGCTAGGCAACCTGCAAAACAACTTGATTAGTAGTTTTGAAAAATGCAGTCTTCAACAAGCATCCTGCAAAACAACTTGATTAGTAGTTTGAAAAAAATGGAGTCTTCAACAAGCATCCTGCAAAACAATTTGATTAGTTTGGAAAAATAGAGTCTTCAACAAGCGTCCTGCAAAAAACAACAAAATGACAAAAATATTAATTTTTTTGATTTTTTGGGAATGAATAGAAAAACATGAATAAAAACTTTTTTACTAATGACAAATGTGGATTTGAAGAAAGCTTTGATGGGTAAATGGGGTTTAACTAGGTTTTTGCCACTTTCCAAGGGATAGGCAAGCGAAAAAATGGGGATTTTGGAGGAGAGATGAAGGAATGGGAAAATTTGTCAAAGAGGGGCAAAGAAGGAAAAGTTGGAGATGGATAATATGGGAAAAATTTGGAGGTGATTGGATAAAAGGGGAAAAAGTTATGGCAAACCCTAAAAATAGAGAAATATGGGATTTAGGCTTCAAAAAGTGGATTTTTGGGATAAGGCCCCCAAGGAAGAAAATGTGGAAAACTGCAATGCGGAGAATATGGTGGAGTTTGGAGGAAAATGGAGTCAAGATAAAGAAGATATGGTGAAAAAATAGAAAAATTTTCTTTTTTTTTTTTGCAATCGCGCTATTCTAGAACCTGCGTCTCACAACTCACAAAAACCTAAAAAAAAAACATTAGTTCTTAGGGACGTGGGTCCCACCGGGCGTGCCAAAATGAAGAGGGGAAAACAGATTTGAAGGTTAAATGATCAAAACATAACGAAATAAACATGCAGAATGCTAAAATATCATTAAAAGACCATTTCACCTTGCTATTTTACCTTCTCCTTCGGATTGAGCTTGATGAAGTGAAGGCGCCCCTTGATAATGCTCCACTTGATGTGCTCCTTTGATTACTGGATGTGGATGGCTCTCCAATGTTGTGCACAAATGGAATGGATTTGAAAAATGATAAGGATGAGATGATCAAGTTGCCAAGATGATTTCCTAGGCTCAAAAGGGCAGCATAAACTTACTGGATTTCAAGATGTCTAGAATGAAGGGATGGAGCCCTATTTTATAGGAAGAGGAGAGGAAAACGGATGGCTAGGATGAATTCGAGATGAAGGGCTATGATTTACTTGTGAGCTCACACAAGGTCCAAGAGAGGGTGTGGAGACCAAGAAATATGCCTTATAGGCATTTCGTATCTCCACACTCCACAAGATGCATTGGAGGAATTAAAAATTCTCCAAAAAAGGATATCATGGGGATTGGAGGAATAAAAAGGAATTAAAAATTCCTTGGGAGAGGGGATGCTTAGAGGAATGTGTGATTTCGAAAATCTTACATTCACCTAGGAAAAGAGCATTTAAAGCTAGTGGCTGGATGAAAAGGACAAAGAGTTGACTTTGTGGCTAATCATGCTGATTAACCATTAACGACTCATTAGGAGGGGGATTAGAGGAAATGTTAGGTGGGATTAATATTTGTAGGAGAATTTGACTAGGAGAGAGAATGAGTGGAGGGAATAAAAAAATTGAAGAATAATGTTAAGTGAGTTTAGGGAGTTTCTAGAAGAATGAATTAAGAAGATGATTTGAAATTAATTAGCTAAGAGGAAGATTTGTGAGGATTTGATTTTTTTAGAAGAATAAAGAAAGGGATTGATTTATTAAATAAATCAATCATATGCTATAGTGACAATATTAATTATATTTAATTAATATTGAGAGGAATTTGAATTAACATAATTAATTAATTAATTATGCAAGAATTAAAAATAATTAAAATAATTATTTTTAAGTGTCTATAGTGCCTATTTACTCCTCTCTCCCGCCAGTTACAAGCCATTAACTAAGGTCGATCTATAGTCTAGCGGAGTGGTTTTCTGTTACGTGGGGTGATCTGCAATTACGTGGGGTGATTTGTAGTTATGTGGGGTGTATTTGCTTACTTGGTGGGGAGGTCGGCTTTTTCGACTTCCACTAGTCGACTAATACCCACCATCGCCACCTTTTGTGGATATTAAAACTTTGCATTTTAATTCATTAGTAATTAAATTCTAATATGATTTTCTATGATTAATAAATTAATAATATATATATATATATATATATATATATATATATATATATATATATATATATATATATATATATATATATATATATATATATATATATATATATATATATATATATATATATATGAAATTTATATATATATCGATTTCATTAATCTTATTATGAAATTTATACTCACATATAATTACTTAATTAACAAGACCATTATTCTCTTTTTCAAATGAACAATAACTTATTAAAACAATAACCAACTTCATACGATTGAAATCATGTCGACATATAGTTTACATTATAAATCAGATTTAATAATAATGTTAAGTCGCTAATTAATTAACTCTAATTTTTCAACTATTAGACATTTTCATATATGAAATCAACATAACGACTAATTTTTACTCAAATCATTTCAATTTAAATTTAAGCATTGACGAAGTCACAATTCAAACAATGATGCATTGACAAAGTCATATTTGCACAAACAACTTTTCTATTGTGGTTTGTGATATTCCCCTAGTCTACCAAAGTCATAAGCTAAAAACAACTCTACCTGAGTCATGTTCTCACCTTCATCTTTGTTCACCTGTCCCTACATCACTTGCACTCAATAATTCATCAGCATTGATGATCCCCAATTAAGATAATACTAGATATCTAATTACATATTGCATGAGTAAAATGCATACATCATTTCCTATTATTTGTATACAACTGCATTATCATCAAAATGAATGCTCATATTTGTTTCAATTTCAATCCATAAATAAAAACCTACATTATTTCTCCTAATAACACATTATCAAAAATACAGTTCATGACAATATCGTATGTGTCCAATTTGTTGAATTGATAAAAAAAATTTGATCGTGATTTGGTATATTATCAATCCTTGTGTGACCAATGTTTGTGTTTGAACACCCATGTGTTCACCTTTGTGATCAAGAGAGTTAGTCCTTTGGGATCACAAGTTTGGGTGTAAAACAACTATCATTGGTTATTGATTGCAACCATGAATAGTTGATTTGGAAAATCTCAAAGAAGCTTTGATTTTATTATTTTAAATTATGCATTTAGCTTGAACATTTTGTACAATTAGAGTAAATGTCATTATCTAGCATGTAAATTATACCAAAATGTATCCATCCATGTATTCATTGGATTTGAATGCAAAATTATAATATCATTTTTATAATTAATTTTGATCTAAAATGTATACATGTCACCAATAAATTCTATTTGAGTAATTAAGATGCTAATGAAAAGTCTAAATTGATAACTTTTATTAGATGATTGTGATGTTGTTGTAATTTATTTTTTCTAAGAGGAGTCAATTGTTTATACTAGACACCCAGAGCTTAGATCATAAGAGGATGAGGTGTAACACATAAAATTGGCATCACTCCATCATAATAAATATAGACTAAAGTAATTTATCTGAAAAAGGAGCACTACATATAATAACCATGCATTAATGGGTGCTTACAATAGATTTCCCTTCTCTACCCGTTCTATCTAAGACTTGGAAAGCTAGGGAATACAACTCCATGTTTTAAAATATATATTCTTCCTTGTTCAATTACAATATCATATGTGTCCAATTTGTTAAATTGATAAAAAAAAATTGATCGTGATTTGGTATAGTATCAATCCTTGTGTGCCCAATGTTTGTGTTTGAACACCCATGTGTTCACCTTTGTGATCAAGAGAGTTGCTCCTTTGGGATCAAAGGTTTGGGTAGTAGAAAAACTATCATTGTCTATTGATTGCAACCATGAATAGTTTATTTGGAAAATCTCAAATAAGATTTGATTTTATTATTTTAATTTTGTTGGTCCCAACCAGTGCTAAGAGGGGAGGGGTGAATCAACACTTAATCAAAATTACACAATTTAACTTTTATCATAAATCTTCATTCATCTAAGATCCAACAATGTACTTAATCATTGAAGTAAAATATGCAAGCATGAAAAGTTGACAGTGACACCAAGGAGTTATCTCGTGGAAACCCAATAGGGAGAAAACCATGGTGTGAGTAGGAACTCACAAAATTTGCACTCTTCTGGAGTACGCCCGATTAAGAGCCATCCTTGTTAGGAGATTACAAAGACATTGTTAGGTGCCACCCATTAAGGGATTTTGATCAAGGTCGGTTAGTGCCTTTACCCTATTAAAGGTAGCCTGGTTAGAGGACTTAGAACATTAACTAAGATGTTACCCAGTTAAGGGATTTTACAATAGGGACCTGTTAAAGTCCACCCAGTTAAGGGATTTATGTTGCAGTTGTTTGAAAGCAACAGATGGATGATCTGCTGAATTAGCTACTGATAGCTTGATGCTATCTCAATATGCATTCCACTCAATACACATCGGTTGTGTCTTCTCTACATAGCACCGATTTCGTTCTTACACCTTCGGCTATTCACTCATCTGGTCACCTCTCCTTCGGCACTGCACTCTGTCGGTCCTCTAACCTTTGGCTCTGCACTCTACCGGTCCACTGTCCTTTGGCTCTACCCTCAGCCGGTTATCTGTCCTTCATCTCTACACTCAGTCGGTTCTTTGTTTGTCGAATCTGCACTTAGCTGATCTACCTCACACACACACTCAACTGTGCTAACACCTCTTAGCACTTCCTCTCACTTTGCTCTTCACCTTGGATCGCCTTCAACAAGATTTCCTTGTTCCAAATTTCATGATCAAAACTTTTAGAAAGAGCCTTAGAACTCTTTATACATTTCCTGTCGACACCTACATGCACATCCTCAATCAGATCAATCAAGGATTCTGGAATATTTCAAATTCAAACTCTCCCGCTCTTTCTCTGTGCGCCTTTTAGCAATTCCGCCAAGTGTTCAAACAGTTTTGCCACCACATCTCTCAAGGATAGAAACCTCTTAGTCATGTTTAGTCAAATAAATGCGAACCTGAGAATCCACATCTAATCATGCTTGACTGCATGATAACTGAAAGTTAACTTTACCAAAAAATGATTTGGCATATACACAAGCTTACCAACTCATTCTTTGCCACCACAACTAAATGGTTGATAACTGCTCTGAGACTTATGGTGATCGCCTATCTTCCTTCTATCATACTGGTGTATTGGTATGTAACTGCACTTCTTACTTTACCAGTTCATTCTTTAGCTACCGGTTTATTGTTCTAGCATCATGTCTCTCCCCTATTTTCCAGTGAGTTACCAGTCGGTTGGAGAAAACAAGTTTCCTTTCTTGAGTCACCTTTTGTTCCTTGCCTGAGTCACCTTTTGTGACTTCACCACCACTAGAGTGATTGATCTTCCTAAGTGATAGATCGGTTAACTTAATTTATCTTTCCTTGAGCTAAAGTAACCTTTGGTCAATCAATACCAATGTTTCCATTCATTATTGCTTACTGAACAACAACACCACTCTACCTATACCACTTCTCCAGTTAGTGTCTTCACTGGTAAGTGTTGGAAATCAATGAAAAACCTTAGCACATATACCAGTTTTGTCAATGCCAACAATCCAACGATCTCCCCCTTTAATGTTGATGGAAAACACTTCAAAATTTGGCTAATTAGATGCATGCTTCTTCATCTCTGTAATAGTCCAATCATTATGCCCTAAGTGAAGAATATCTCCCCTGTCACTGATATCTACCAATGCTCACCAATGCTCAAACACTCTAAACATATCTCCCCCTTTGACAACAATACCGAAGAGTCCATTCTGAACACTTAGACTGCCCCCCCTAACCGAAGTAGTCCACACTCATCAATCTAGTTGTTTTTATTTGAAAAACTTGAAATTATACCAAATTGATGCAGAACGCTGTTTGCTTACTATACTGAATGGAGGGGCATAACCCCCAACTTACCTCTAAGATATTCAAAGGTGTCCTTCTATAGTGGCTTGGTGAATATTTTAGCCACCTACTCTTTTGTTGGTATGTACTCCAACACCATTTCCTTTTCTTGAACTTGTTCCCTTAGATAGTGTTATTTGATGGCTATATGCTTCATTTTGGAGTGCATCACCGAGTTCTTAGATATGTCAATGGAACTAGTATTGTCACAATGAATCACTACCGGTCCAACCACTTTTTCTTTAATTCTTTCCAGCAGTTGCTTGATCCAAACTATCTGTGTGCAGTTAATTGCAACAACAACATACTCAGCCTCGACTGTAGATTGAGATATGCAGTTTTGTTTCTTACTTGTCCAAGATACAATCCTTTCTCTGAGAAAGAATTCTCCTCCACTGGTGCTCTTCCCGTCATCTATATTTCTATCCCAATCTAAATCAGTGAAGACACTTAGACTAAAATCTCCTTTGTGTGCATACTAGAGACCATACTCATTAGTCCCTTTTAAGTATCTGAATATTCTTTTGACTGCCATCATGTGAGTTTCTTTTGGATTTGCATAAAATCTGGCAACCAAGCCAACAACTTGTGCTATGTTCGATCTACTATGTACAACATACTATAATTTACCAATCATGGACTCGTAAAGTGTCTCATTCACTTCTACAACCTAATCATATTTATATAGCTTGCAACCTATAACTATTAGAGTTCCAACAAGTTTGCAATCCTCCATTCCAAAAGTCTTAAGAATTTCTCTTATGTGCTTAGTCTGACTGATAAAGATGTCATTCTTTAACTGAGAGACTTGTAGGCCAATAAATAACTTAATCTCACCAATCATGGACATCTCAAACTCTTGTTGCATTTATCCTGCAAAGCTCCTCCTCATCTCATCATCTCCCCCAATGATGATGTCATCCACAAAGATATCAGTAAATAGGTGTTTTCCTTGAGTTCCGCTCTTCAGATAAAGGTTACTATTATCACTGGTTTTTTTGAACCTAATGCTTAGGAGATATGAGGGTAACCTCTCATACCAAGCTCTTGGTTCTTGTTTTAGCCCATACAAAGCCTTTTGCAACCTACATACCATATTCTTCCCATCTTCAGATGCAAACCCTTCTGGTTGCTCTATGTATACTTCTTCCTCTAACACCCCATTTAAGAATGTCGATTTGACATCCATTTGGTATAATTTAAACCTTTTATAAGCAGCATAGGCTAGCAGAATTCTAATCCCTTCCAGTCTGGCTACTGGTGCGAAGGTTTCTCCATAGTCCAAACCTTCTTCTTGAGCATAGCCCTTACAGACCAATTGATGCAGAGAGTCTTGGAGCCTTGTTTGTTTCACCTTCTTGAGTGACCTGTCCTACTCAACCCTACTACTACTCAAGTCCTTCCTATGGCACTTGGTAAGGGTTATGACAATGAGACCTCCAAGGTCTGAACCTTCTTGACTTTCCTCCTAGGTATAGCCAATGGTTTCTGGACAATCAACTCCTCCACTTGAGGTTGTCACCTTAGTTACTCACACTCACCTCTC
Organism: Cryptomeria japonica; assembly: GCF_030272615.1. Lineage (NCBI taxonomy): Eukaryota > Viridiplantae > Streptophyta > Pinopsida > Cupressales > Cupressaceae > Cryptomeria > Cryptomeria japonica. The sequence goes on from NC_081413.1 coordinate 360,704,670, forward strand.
CTGGGCTCCAACCACTCCTGCTAGGATCTTAACACACCAACTCTTCTTATGGTTTCCCAATGCATTAATCAGGTGTCTTCATTGTATTTTGCAGTTTAAGACTCACCAACTCCATTGCCATTTTTTCTCAAGCCTTTTAGGTCTCTACCGGCACCTAAATAGGCCTAATTGCATTAGCCTTCCTTAAACGGTTTTGGGGGTTTAATTTTTAAAATTACCAAACAAGATTAGGAATAAATCATTGATTTGGATACCCTTTTGGAAGTTATAGACAATATTGTAAAAGTGCATCTGGGTTCTCCGTACAGGTGCAGTTTCCAATGCTGCACTAATTTGTGGGGTTTTAGGCTTAATCGGTGGATTGACAAAATTGGTCTAGAACCTTTCACCAGTCAAAACTCCCACTCTAAAAACCTTGGGAACCTTCAAGGAGACTCTTATATATTTCCATACATATGCCACTTGGGCCTGCATCAATCTCCAAGTGCTCACAAATTGCACTTTGCTTACTGTCCTAACTCACCTACTCCCAGCGGTGAGCCTAGGTCTTCATTGTTTCTCCTCCTCTTGGACCTGCAACATCACACGCCCTATTCCAAAACTATGTATAGAACCTAACCTAGCATTCTTAATGATTTCAACAAGTTCCATCAATGAATGCCTAGGCTAGAGCCATTTCTTGCTCTTAAACCCTACTTGCAAGGGTTTTGCTCCTAGTTGCAAGAATGAGAGAAATATTTACAACGTGGAACAATAAAACCTAAAAATAAACCTTATTGAAAGAAAATAAAATGAACATACAAAAATGGCAATGAGTTTACACCATCTAGTTTGTATTGGACCGTACAAGCGATAAAAACAAGACAAAACTATCAAAACCAATGGAAACAAGATTGCTTCACAAACCAAAAAATTTCTCTTGCATTTCCAATCCTCCAACCCATACAATGAAATAAAATTTGGCTTATATCCACTATTTTTGTCAGTTCAACCAACTACCTAACACCCATAACCAAAAATGCAACTTTTGAAAGAAATTGCAAAATGTTGCTCAACAACTTTTGACAACTTTTGCTCCAGGATGCAATTTTGCATTCTATTGCACTCTTAAAACTCTTGAAGGTCCTCAAACACCTTACAAGACCTAAACACAACTCAATTAACTCCTAGTTCATGAATACATTCATCTGGAGTATTTTGCCTATGAACTACCTAAGCATCTCACTTCTCAAGTTAACAACATCTTGAGCACAATTGACTCAAACCAAAATTTGGACAACTCAATCATGGATCTACTGAGTCCTCAATGGTTGGTCCATTATTAAATCACATATTAGACACAAAACTAAAACAAAATAAAATCTTACATTCTTGGAGTGCTAGGTGCCCTACACCATACTCCCCTGGGTCAAAGAATTCAAGTCCCTTGAGTTATAAGGTCTGAAATCTCCATTCCATGCTGAAGTATATCTGCCTCTAACATCCACATGGCATTTGAATCTGGTAACCCTTTCCACTTAACAAGATAGTTCTTGTAAACTCCCTTCCTTGTCTTTTTTACTATCTTGGTATCCAAGATACTCTCTAACTCAACCGGTTGACTAGGTAGCAAATCCTGTACCCAATCTTCATGAACCGATGATGGCATGTCTTTCTCATTTATTGGTGACTGTCCCTTGTATGGATAGAGATCACATACATTAAAGATAGGAGATATCCCCAAGGTAGGTGGAAGTTCAACCTCATAGGCATTCTGCTCATACTTGTGCACCACCTTGAGAGGTCCAATTTTCTTCATCACGAGCTTGATAGGCTTCCCTTTTGGAAGTATCTCTTTTCTAAGGTATGCCAGCACTAAGTCTCCTACTTGAAATTGTAGCTTCCTCCTTATTTTATCATCTTGAACCTTGTATTGCTCGGATTTTTGTTGTAAGGACTACCTTACCTTATCATGCACCTCTTTAATGCCTTCTGCAAAGTTCTCCCCTTGTGTACTCTTGGGTGCCATTGAACTGAGATCTTTGGGCTCTAATATTCCCCTAGGATGGTATCCATACACTATCTCAAAAGGACTTTTACTAGTGCTATGGTTCATTGAGTCATTATATGCATATTCTGCTTGTCCAAGTACTAGATCCCAAGTCTTCCCATGTTGCTTGGTAAGACATCTTAGCAAATTACCCAGTGATCGGTTAACTACTTCTGTCTGACCATCTGATTAAGGATGATAGGCAAATGAAAAACATAATTTGGTGCCCAACTTCCTCCATAGTGTCCTCCAAAAGTGGCTCAAAAACTTCACATCTCTATCACTCACAATGGTAATTGGAAGACCATGAATTTTGACTATCTCCTTGAAGAAGAGGCCTGCAATATAGGTGGCATCATTGGTACTCTTGCAAGGTATGAAATGTGTCATTTTGCTGAACCTATCTACTACCACATACACACTATCAAATCCTCTCGGTGTCCTAGGCAAGCCTAACACAAAATCCATGCTCAAACATTCCCAAGGCCTCTAAGGTATGACCAAGGGCTAATATAGATCTACATTACTTGAGGTTCCTTTTTCTCTTTGGAAGATGGTACATTTCTCTACAAATCTTCTCACTTCTAATTACAACTTGGGCCAATAATAAAACCTACCAACCTGCTCCAAAGTCTTATCAATGCCAAAATGACCTCCTAGACCCCCTTGATGCTTCTCTTGAATAATATTTTGTCTCATAGAACATTGAGGTATGCCCTTTGAACAACAAACCCTCTTGTACCATGTATTCTGAATAAGAGACATGTGAGGTATTAGAGAAATCAGTACAAACATTATATATCTCTGCAAAATCCTTATCATCCTTGTAGAGGTCTTTTAACTCACTCAAACCCACACTTTGCAGTTGTATGTCTTGCATGGTCATGATTCTCCTACTTAGTGCATAAGAAACTTTGTTAATTGTCCATTTCTTATGTTTAATAGTGAATGTATAAGATTGTAGGTACTCAACCCACTTTAGGTGTCTTTGGTTCAACTTGTCTTGCCCATTGAGAAAACTAAGGGCATGGTTGTCAGTGAAGACTACAAATTCTTTGGGCAGCAAGTAGTGACACCAATTTTTCAATGCTTGGACCATTGCATACAACTCCAAGTCATATGTGGAGTATGTTTTCTTAGCTTCATTTAACCTTTCTGAGAAGAAAGCTATAGGATGTCCTTCTTGGCTTAAAACAGCCCCTATTGCCCTTTGGCTTGCATCACATTCTACTATAAACAACTGATTGAAATCAAACAATCTAAGGGTTGACAACTCTGCTATCTTGGTTTTCAACATCTCAAACCCCTTATTGGCTTCCTTTGTCCACTTAAAGTGACATTTAATCCCTCCTTTAATAGTATTGAGAATAGGAGCACAAACATGGCTAAAGTTTCTCACAAACTTCCTATAAAAAGATGCCATTCCATGAAATATTCTAACTTCACTTATGCCCCTAGGGGTAGGCCAATCAAGTATTGCTTCTACCTTACTAGGATCCATTTTTAAACATCCATGAGAAATAACAAAACCAAGGTATACCAGCGTTGTTTTCAAAAACTCACATTTTCAAGGTTAATCTTAAATTGAGCCTCCTTCAACTTCTTCAAAACCATCTCCAAATACTTGAGGTGTTCCTCTTTGAACCTGCTATAGATCAGAATGTCATCAAGATATACAATTACAAATCTACCAATAAACTCAACTAAGACTTCATTCATGAGCCTTTGGAAGGTACTAGGTGCATTGGTGAGGCCAAATGGCATTACCAACCACTCATATAGGTTTGCATTGGTTCTAAAGGTTGTCTTCCATTAATCTCTTGGTCTGATTCTAATCTGATGGTAACCAGACTTTAAGTCCAGCTTGGTGAAGTAGCTTGCACCTCCTAGATTGTCTAATAGGTCTTCAATCCTTGGCATGGGAAACCGATACCTTATAGTAATCTTGTTGATTGCTCTAGAGTCCATGCACATTCTCCATTTGCCTCCCTTCTTAGGCACTAACATAGTAGGAACAACACATGGACTCAAACTCTTCTTAATAAACCCTTTATCTAAGAGTTCTTGCACTTGTTTGCCTATCTCTTCATTTTGACTAGGTGTCATTTTGTAGGCATCTTTGTTTGGTAGATTGGCCCCTAGTATCAAGTCTATTTGATGATTTAAATCTCTCATTGGAGGAAAAGAATTAGGTAAGTCATCCCCTATCACTTCTACATAATTTTTGAGTAGTTCTTGCACCTCTTGAGGCACTTCACTCATTGGATCTGCCTTAGCTTCTTCACTAAGTTTCAACACTATAGCATGGCCTTGATGTCCTTCTTGTTTCAATGCTTTGAGAAAATCATTTCCACTCATCATCATCACACTTGAGCCTATTTTTTTTCTTACTTTGGTTCAGGTAGTGGATCCATTTGATACTTCCCATTCTTGGTGATAAGATAGTTGTTCTTCTCCCCATCATGAGTAGTTTTCACATCATACTACCATGGATGGCCCAACAACAAATGACAAGCATCCATAGGCAATATGTCATATAATAATCTATCCTTTTACTCACCAATTTCAAAATCCACCCATGCTTGTTCATCAACCGATACATGTTGACCCATGTTGAGCCATGACATCTTGTAGGGTGTGAGGTGAGGTAATCTTTTTAGTTTGATTTTGTCCACCATTTCAACTGAGACAATATTCTCAGTGGAACCTGAATCTACAATCACTTTACAAATCTTTCCATGTGACCTACAAGTGGTCCTAAACAAGCTTTTCCTTTGTGGTGGCTCTTGAGCTTGGGGTATCTTGAGCATTATTCTCCTCATCATCAAATTTTCTCCCTCTGTCACTGGGTTTGCTTTGCTGATTGAAGAAGTTGCACTCTAAGTGTCCTCCCCTTGCAACAATTGAGTTCTTTTTTCCCCCATGTATGAGCTTGTGGAGCTTGAGGCTTTCCCCGGGCACTTAGTCATGGTATGCCCAACTTGATTGCAATGATAACACCTATCAGTGAAAACTGTATTTCCTATACCTGAGTTTCCAAACTTGCCCCTACAATTGCATCCTCTAAATGCTGCTCTTTGAGAGTCTCCACTACCTTCTTGGCCTTGCTGATCTTCACTTTTTGGTGATTGCTGCCCTCTACCAAAGTTCCCTCTAGCTCTGTAATACTTTCCTCTCCTATGTTTCTGATTTTGCTCACTCCTCCTTTTGATCTTCTCTTCTGCCCTTAGGGCCAACTGAAAACACTTATGGACAGTGTCTGGTGTGAGGATACTTATTTCATCTTGTATATTCTGTCTAAGGCCATTCATATACCTGGCCAACTTCTCCACGTCATTCTCATGCTTTCTAGCCCTCAAACTAAGCTTATGGAACTCTTTAGTGTATGCATTGACATCTAACTCCCTTTGTTTCAGATTTTTCAGTCTTATAAATTTGAAATTCATAATCTCCTAGAAGGAATTGTGCCGTAAGTTTGATCTTCATACGCTCCCATGAACTTATCTTCTTTTTGCCCTCTTGTATACTTTCTTCTTGCATCATATTCCACCAAACCAATGCTGGTCCTCTCATTCTTGATTTGGCCACATTAACTCTTTTCTCTTCTGCTACCTCTTTGTAATCAAATGATTATTGATAACTTCTATCCAATCTAGCAACTCTTCTCCATTGAGGTTTCCTCCATATGTGGGTAATCCATCCAGATTGTCCTTAGAAATGGATTTGACTGCATCTAGGAATAAATTTTGGTCTTGAGGCATAGCTACTACCGTTGGTTCCTCTCCATCTTCCACTTCTTCATCAGTCTCATCACCCCATTTTGTCTTAACCTTTCCCTTCTCCTTCTTTCCCTCTCTGGTTCCTCTGCTTTCTTTTGCATCCTTCAATCCTTCTATCATCTCTGCCACCATCTACCAGATGACTTCTGGAGTTATTGCCTTTGGAGGCATTGAACTCACTTTTGATTCTTCACAATCTGACATACACAAAATCTTTCAAGGAATGGCTCTGATACCACTCTGATGCAAAGAGTGTTGGAGCCTTGTTTGTTTCACCTTCTTGAGTGACTTGTCCTACTCAACCCTACTACTACTCAAGTCCTTCCTATGGAACTTGGTAAGGGTTATGACAATGAGACCTCCAAGGTCCTAACCTTATTGACTTTCCTCCTAGGTATAGCTAATGGTTTCTGGACAATCAACTCCTCCACTTGAGGTTGTCACCTCAGTTACTCACACTCACCTCTCCTGGGCTCCAACCACTCCTGCTAGGATCTTAACACACCAACTCTTCTTATGGTTTCCCAATACATTAATAAGGTTTCTTCATTGTGTTTTATAGTTTAAGATTCACCAACTCCATCACCATGGTTTCTCAAGCCTTTTAGGTCTCTACTGGCACCTAAATAGGCCTAATTGCATTAGCCCTCCTTAAGAGGTTTTTGGGGTTTAATTTTAAAATGTCCCAAACAAGCCTAGGAATAAATCATGGATTTGGATACCCTTTTTTTAATTTATAGGCAATACTAAAAAAGTGCATTTGGGTTACCCGTACAGGTGTGGTTTCCAATGCTACAATAATTTGTGGGGTTTTAAGCTTAACCGGTGGATTGACAAAATTGGTCTAGAACCTTTCACCAGTCAAAAATCCTTCTCTAAAAACCTTGGGAACCTTCAAGTAAACTCTGAGGGCTTTCCATACATATGCCACCTTGGCTTGCATCAATCTCCAAGTGCTCACAAATCGCACTTTGCTTACTGTCCTAACTCACCTACTCCTAGTGGTGAGCCTAGGTCTTCATTGTTTCTCCTCCTCCTGGACCTGCAACATCACACACCCTATTCCAAAACTATGTATAGACCCTAACCTATCATTCTTAATTATTTCAAGAAGTGCCATCAAAGAATGCCTAGGCTAGAGCCATTTCTTGCTCTTAAACCCTACTTGCAAGGGTTTTGCTCCTAGTTGCAAGAATGAGAGAAATCTTTACAATTTGGAACAATCAAACCTTCAAATCAAACTTATTGAAAGAAAATAAAATGAACATACAAATATTTCAATGATTTTACACCATCTAGTCCGTATTGGACCGTACAAGCAATGAAAACAAGACCAAACTATCAAAAATCGGTGGAAACAAGATTGTTTCACAAACCAAAAACTTTCTTTTGCATTTCCAATCCTCCAACCCATACAATGAAATAAAGTTTGGCTTATATCCACTAGTTTTGTCAGTTCAACCAACTACCTAACGCCCATAACCAAAAATGCAACTTTTGCAAGAAATTGCAAAATGTTGCTCAACAACTTTTGACAACTTTTGCTCCAGGATGCAATTTTGCATTCTATTGCACTCTAAGACTCTTGAAGGTCCTCAAACACCTTACAAGACCTAAACACAACTCAATTGACTCCTATTTCATGAATACATTCATCTAGAGTATTTTGCTTGTGAACTACCTAAGCATCTCACTTCTCAGGTTAATAGCATCCTGAGCACAATTGACACAAACCAAAATTTGGACAACTCAACCATGGCTCTATTGAGTCCTCAATGGTTGGTCAATTATTACATCACACATTACACACAAAACTAAAAGAAAATCAAAGATTACATACTAGGAGTGTTAGGTGCCCTGCACCACCGATCTTGCCTTGTTTCTTATTACCTTACCGATTTCATCCATCTTATTTTTGAACACCCACTTGGTGCCTATTACATTTTTATTTTCCAGTCTGGGTACTAGAGTCGATGTATCATTTTTCTCCATTTTCTCCTATTCTTCTTCCATGGCTTTGACCCAGTCATCATCTTTTAGAGTTTCTTTTGTTGTTTTGGGCTAAAAAATGGAGAGCATACACTCATTCTCTCTTGCTCTTCTTCTAGTTAGAACTCCTGCATCCTTGTCAGTAATGATATCTTCTGCAGAGTGATTATTTCTAACATATTTAGCCAATACCGATTCACTCCTTGGAACTTCTTCTACTGGTTGTGCAGGTTCTATCTCATAGGCTTCTTCATTAGCTGCTTCAATAGGATCTTCTTCAGTAGGTTCCACTGGTACATTGTACTCGAACCCTTTATAGTACTCGTGTTCTGTCCTATTCATTTTTCTCAGAGTACTTATCTACTCTGACATTTGCACTTTCCACAATCTTACCAGTCCTTTTGTTTAGACACTGGTATGCCTTTCTCTTTGTTGAGTAACCTAAGAAGATTTCGTCGTCACTCTTGGGATCAAATTTTCCAATGTACTCGTCCCTTTTGATGTAGCACCTGCTCCCAAATACTTTGAAATAGCAAACATTAGGTGAGTAACCACTCCAAAATTCATAAGGATTTTTGTCTGTTCCCTTCTTTACCTACATCTGGTTTAGAGTGTATACAATAGTGCTTATTTTTCTCTCCGGAAGGTATGTGGGATATCCTTCTATATCATTAAATTTTTGGCACAATCAATGAGAGTTTTGTTTCTTCTTTCAGCAACTCCATTCTGTTGAGGAGTTCTAGGTGCATACACTTGTCTCATGATTCCCTTTCCTCACAGTAGTTCATGAACTCTTGAGAGGTGAACTCTCCTCCTCTGTCTAATCTTAGGCACTTTAGATACTTACCAGTTCCTCTTTCTACTCGAGCCTTAAACACTTTAAACATGTGAAAAGTTTCTGATTTTTTTAAAAAAAATACAGTCCACATCATTCTTGAGAAGTCATCCAAAAATAACATAAAATACCGGTCTCCATAGAATCTCTTGGTTCTCATGGGACCACACAGGTCTGTGTGAACTAATTCTAGCACACTTTCGGATGAGAAAGTTTTACTATTTAAGTTGGACCCGGTCAACTTCCCTAGTTGACACTCTTTGCACATAGCATTTTCAAGTTTCACTATGTCAGGCATACCTCTTATAGATTTTGCCTTATTGATTTTAGCTATGCTATCAAAATTAACATGACACAATCTTTTGTACCATAACTAGTTGTCTTCTACCTTAGCCACTAGACAATTACCTATGGTGGTATCTATATGAAACAAATTACCTCTTGACTATTTACCAGTGACAATTAAACTTCCAGATCTGTCATTTATTTTACATATCCCTTTATTGAACTCTAATCGGTATCTTTTATTGTTAAGTCATGCAAAACTTAACAAGCTATACTTTAATCCTTCTACCCAAAAGACATCATCACAGTTTGTCTTATCATTCAAGGCTATATACCCCTTACCTCTTACTGTACATGGGGCATCATTTCCGAACCTCACCGTTCCTCCATTGCAATCATCCATGCTGAGGAATTTGCTTGTCACCAATCATATGATGAGTGCACCCACTGTCGATCACCCATTCTCCACACCGGTTTGTGCTAGAAATCAATGCCATATCTCCTTCCTCTGTGTTGTCCTCTTTGACTACCACAAAAGCAATTCCATCTTCATTAGATCTCTCTGATTCTTCATCAGTGACTCCTTCTTCTACAAGATAACATTCCCTCTTGCTCTTGTCCCTGTAACCTCTAAAATTGTCCTTCCTATCTCTATCATTGTCAGGGAATCTTGAAGCAATATGACCTATCTAATTATAGGAGAAGCACTTTAAGGGTAATTTACCTTTGTATTTACCTTTACCTCTTGGAAATCTTCTTTCCAGTAGAGATTCAATTTCATCTTGCTCCTGCTCCTTAGAGAGAAGATTGTCACTCTCATGGGAATGATCGGTTCTGGTAGTAGAGATACTACAGGTTTCTTTCCATCTCCTCGTGGGTGCATGCATCATGGATGCTTTGAAGGCAACATCAATCTTTGGTATGTTGTTGTCATAATTGCTTAATTCAAAAGCGGTCAACTTACCAATCAGTGAGTCAAGAGTTACACTGACTGTTCCCAAGGATCTAAGTTTCTGAATATCAGAAACCCTTATTGCATATTGTGGTTGCAGAATTCTCAAGATTTTTCTAACCACATCCTCCTCCTCAAGTTTTCCTCTTGCACTTTTAATGGAGTTTACTACATCCTTTATCCTTTTACTATACTGCTCTATGTTTTCACTTTCTTGCATTCTCATCTCATCATATTTTCCTCTCAAGCTATCTACTTTGGCCTTTTGAACATGGGGATCTCCCCAATAGACTGTCTTTAGCTTATTCCATATCTAAAAAGTTGTTTTTAAATCTTGTACCTCAGCAAATTCATTATCTGAAAGTGTTCTAACAATCAGATCCATAGAAGCAATATTATCTTGCCTTTCCTTGATTTGTTTTAGAGTAAGAGTCCCTATAGGTTCATTGTATTATGTGATCACATGATTCTAGTAGTGTTCACCTAGGGATTTTAAATAGAGTTTCATTCTTTCACACCATAAGATGTAGTTCTCCATAGAGAACTTAGGGCCCTCCTTACACATCATCTTTGATCTTTCCCTAAGCTGGTTAAGCTTCTTCTGATTCTAGGGACCTGATACTGTGATACCAATTGTTGATCCCAACTGATACTAAGAGGGGAGGGGTGAATCAACACTTAATCAAAATTACACAATTTAACTTTTATCATAAATCTTTATTCATCTAAGATCCAACAATGTACTTAATCACTAAAGTAAAATATGCAAGCATGAAAAGTTGACAGTGAGACCAAGGAGTTATCTTGTGGAAACCCAATGGGGAGAAACCCACAGTGTGAGTAGGAACTCACAAAATTTGCACTCTTCTAGAGTACGCCCAGTTAAGAGCCATCCCTGTTAGGAGATTAGAAAGACATTGTTAGGTGCCACCTGGTAGGGATTTTGATCAAGGCCGATTAGTGCCTTTACCCTGTTAACGGTAGCCTAGTTAGAGGACTTAGAACATCAGCTAAGATGTTACCTGTTTAAGGGATTTTACAATAGGGACCTGTTAAGGTCCACCCAGTTAAGGGATTTATGTTGCAGTTGTTAGAAAGCAACATATGGATGATCTGCTGAATTAGCTATTGATAGCTTGGTCAGATCTCAATATGCATTCCACTCAATACACATCGGTTGTGTCTTCTCTGCACAACACCGGTTTCTTTCTTACACCTTCGGCTATTCACTCATTCGGTCACCTCTCCTCCGACACTGCACTCTGCTGGTTCGAGCGACCTTTGGCTCTGCACTTTGCCAGTCCACTATCCTTTGGCTCTGCGCTTAGCCAATTCTCTATCCTTTGGCTCTGCACTCAATCGGTTCTATGTCTGTCGACTCTACACTTAGTCGATCTACCTCAGACACACACTCAATTGTGCTAACACCTCTTAGCACTTCCTCTCACTCTTCTCTTCACCTTGGATTGCCTTCGATGAGATTTCCTTGTTCCAAATTTCACTATCAAAACTTTTAGAAAGAGCCTCAGAACTCTTTATACATTTTCTGTCGACACCTACGGGCATATCCTCAATCAGATCAATCAAGGATTCCAGAAGATTTCAAACTCTCCCGCTCTTTCTCTACGCGCCTTTCAACAATTCTGCCAAGTGTTCAACTAGTTCTTCCACAGCATCTCCCAAGGATAGAAACCTCTGACTCATGTTTAATCAAATAAATGCGAACTAGAGAATCTGCATGTAATCATGCTTGACTGCATGATAACTGAAATTTAACTTTACCAACAAATGATTTGGTGTAGACACAAGCTTACCAACTCATTCTTTGCCACCGCAACTAAATGGTCGATCACTGCTTCAAGATTTATCGTGATCGTCTGTCTTCCTTCTATCATACTGGTGTACTGGTATGTAATTGCACTTCTTACTTTACCGGTTCATTCTTTGGCTACCGGTTTGTTGTGCTATATCATGTCTCTCCTCTGTTTGCCAGTGAGTTACCGGTTGGTTGTGTTAGGTCCTAGAGACAACTAAGAGGGGGGAGTGAATCAGTTGTCAAATAAATTTAAACCAAAAACAATTTAACCAACTTAATGCTTAATACTGGTAAACCAGTTAAGTATGTTGGTAGACAGTTATAACATTTAATTGCTATACCGGTAAGGATTAGTGCATGAAACATAAACACAAAGTCATCCACAACACATAACACCAATATTTGTACGTGGAAACCCTGTAAGGGGAAAAACCACGGTGGGAAACCTTACCCACAATCAGATGATACTACTACAGATAGTAAGTGTACATAAATGGGGTTTGCACATGCAAAAAGGCCAACAGCCTAGAGCTCACTGCTCAATCACAAAATGGGAGTCACACTGACTACAGTTGAATGGTTAAATTCAATAAGAATGTATTGCACAAAATAGCATCTTCATATGTTGGATTCAATACTGGTGTAATGTTGATATGCTTCCACAAAAACCCTCCTTCAATCTTCAAATGATGTCTGTGTGTATAGCTCTTCTTAATCTTGCATATACCTTCACACAATCCTTTTTCTCATTCCACATTTGATCTTACAAATAAGATCTTACATTTATACCATAACCTAAGACCAATTTTTGTAGGTTGGCTCTACAAGATGTTACAATAAAAACATTTTACAAATAATATAATATCCGATGCAATAACTGATTGAACATGTCGGCTTAATGCATTTACAACGATAATTAATCATCTCCTTAGCATGCCATATTGATCTGGAAAAGATAAACTTGCCGGTGTAACCCTAGACCTATTTGCCGGTAACAACAAATATGCAACTATGAATATACCAATGAACAAAACTCCAGGACAAGATGTCCAGACGATATCTTCGACATAACCATGTGTCTTCCATGCCATTCCAAGTGTTGGTGATCATTATATCTTGTCAGTGTATCAGATACCAGTAATTATGCAATAGTTGCTTGCCGGTGAATGTTGCTAGATCTCCAAAGTGCTAGTGTTTTAGTAGGTGTTGACATCAATAAAAAAACCATACCAAAATACCAACAGGTTGGAGCAAACAAGTTTCCTTGCCCGAGTCACCTTTTGTGACTTCACTACCACTAGAGTGACCGATCTTTCTGAGTGATAGATCGGTTAACTTAATTTATCTTTCCTTGAGTTGAAGTAACCTTTGGTCATTCAATACCAATGTTGTTTCCATTCACTATTGCTTACTAAACAACAACACCACTCTACCTATACCACTTCACCTATTAGTGTCTTCACTGATAAGTGTTGGACATCAATGCCAAACCTTAGCACATATATCGGTTTTGTCAATGCCAACAATCCAACAAATTTATGCATTTAGTTTGAGCATTTTGTACAATCAAAGTAAATGTCATTATTTAGCATGTAAATTATATCAAAATGTATCCATACATGTATTCATTGGATTTGAATGAAAAATTATAATATCATTTTTATAAGGAATTTTGATCTAAAATGTATACATGTCGCCAATAAATTCTATTTGAGTAAATAAAATGCTAATGAAAACTCTAAATTGATCTTTTATCAGAAGATTATGATGTTGCTGCAATTTGTTTTTACCAAGAGGAGTCAAGAGTTTATAATAGAAACCTAGAGCTTCTATCTTCAAAGCATGATCCCCCATGACCTCTCAAGTGATGTGCAAAGGACCCTCAACCACACTTTGTAGTAAAATTAGGATTCAAACTCACAAGATGGGTACCTAAAGTAGCAATTAGATCAAGTCATCTAATACTAGGGGTCATGATGTTGTTGTACTTTAGGTTTCATTATTTTATCACATTAATTTTAATATTTTATCTATAGAAATTTATGCATTAAGTTATGTTTGCTAACCTATTACTTGTAGCATCGATATTCTTGTTTTGTGAGAATTTATTTTTGGGTGTGTTTTATTTCTCAAAATATAGTCCTATAGGATTTAAATTATATTCTTCATGTAGATAAACATCATCCAAAATATGTAAGAAAATTTGGAAAAATTTAAACATTTTTTCCCTTTATTTTTGCTATTTCTATGTCTTTGTTTGTTAGTTACCAAGACAATGCAGGGTGGAGATCAACTTGAAGAACCCATCAATAACATGCACATGAATAAATTCTATGTCTGAAAAATCAAAAAAATCGAAAACAGTGAAAAATCAGAAAAAATCAAAAACGGTGAAAAATCCGCCAAAAAAAAAGCAGAAAATCCAAAAAAAATCAAATATGAGAAAAAGTGCAATAAAAATAGATGGTGAAAACCTTGCAAATAGACACTATCTATCATCTAGCTCTCCCATCTATTAGTTCATGCATTCTTTCCGCTTGCATCCATTCATTTTCGATTAGCGCTGACCATCATAAAACCTTTTTACATACGCAGGCATCCCAGGTGGCTTCTCACCATGGTTTGGATCATTGGATATATCATAACCACTTTGTTTCTAGGCTTGGAGAAAAACTCTACACTTAGCTGGGGGCAAAACTTCTCGATCGTTTTGAGCTTAATCAAATAGGTAGAACAAACAGTTAGATAACTCTTATCAAGTGAAAATTGAGACACATCCAACATTGAACACGAGATCAAACTATCAATTATTAAGCTATCACAAAATCAATCTAAGCACATCACACACTTTTCAATGGATAATATCTTTTTAGATAATGATTGTAACATGATTGTTTAACTTTTTTATATTGATTTTCGCTATCATGGTTTCTGAGTGACTCCAGGATGTCTTGGACTAGAGGAACAAGGAAGAAACATGATATTTTTCTTGTCTGTTGTCTGAAAATTAATCATTAATATGTGCAAATTTGTCTCGGGACATGATCATCGGAGTATCATTGAAGACATTTCCGATTTACGTATTGAAATGATTAATACTACCTGTTTGACGCAAGCAACACTTAGGTCATCTCGGTTCAATTATACCTCGATGCTTGTGCTAACATGCTATATCAAAATCCAAGAAAGAAGTGCTCAGGTCATCATGGTTTAATTATACCATCGATGTTTGCACTCACTTCCCACATTTCAAAAAGTTCAATGATGACAAAAAGCAATAATCTAGTGACTGGTCCGATCGTTCCATTGCATTTTAGCTTGCATTTCATTCTTGCGTGGGATCCTACAAGCTCCTTTTATCCAAGGTTAAATCTATCGTAGGAATCATCAAAGCAGCATCACAAGTGTATACACAATCAGACTAATGACTCATATCTCTCCAGATATTGTCAACCTAGCAAAAATCTTATCTTACTCTCTCAACAGAATCAACATCAGCATATCCAAATATTTATGCAACTTGGTATCAACAAACTGTCAGTTCTTTATCTAATCAACCTTATCAAATCAAATCAATCAATCAAACCTAATCGATTCTATCATGTCTTATATAGGATGTATCCTTCCTGAAACCAGACATTCTGATCATGTCTTATACAGGATGAATCCTTCCTGAAACCAAACGCTTTGATCATCGTTGTCTTATACAGGATGAATCCTTCCTGAAACTAGACTGAATATCGATCTTATCAATCTAATAAATCAATATTTATCAATCTTACCAATCTAAGCAATCAAGCTAATAAAAGAACTCGCACTTTCATCAAACCATAGTTGCAGAAATCAAATAAAATCTATCAGGATATCAATTTTGCAAAAACTCCAAAGATCAATTATCTCAATTGATCTCCCGAGGGGCATCATCGTACTAGAATTTAGCAATCAAGAGCTGGGGCATCCTATCAAACCAATATCATCATCAAAATGAGATTATTCTTTGAATCAACGCAGCATCACACTTCGCTTCAAAGAGGGGCAAAATGCATACACCTAAAAATGGTTTGAAGATAATTAATTAAATAAGCAATTATTTAATTAATCCCCCTTCCCAATTTAATTAATTCACTAAGCAATTTGATTAAATTTCCCTTTTCATCTACTTATTAATAAATCAAAGGATTTATTTAATAGGTTCATTTCAATAATCCCCTTTAATTAATTAACTCCCCCCATCAGATTTATTTCTTCTAAATCATTTAATTAATTAAAACAAATCAATTTATGAGTTGTTGAGATTAATTAGCCTTTTCTTATTATTTGAATTTTTAAATTCAAATTCTGCTAACTTCTACCCCTTCTAAGCCTAACCCATTCCATTTACCCATGTCCCCTTTCCTTGAACACTTTTCCCTCTCATGAGCAAAGATTTGTGACACTTGTCACTAAGTGTTCCCTTTCATCTAACCTCTTCTAGAAGCTTCTTGACACTTGTCACCATGGAGATGACATTGTCCCCTTTCATCCAACCTCTTCTCAACCCACCTCCAATTTAACCATTGATATCTTGAAATCAATCTTGACCGTTGATTCTTGCCACCTCACCCCTAGCCTTAGGAAATCCTATAAATAGACCTCATTTCGGAGCACAAAGGGTCCCAATTTCATATCATTTTTGCATTCTGATTGATTCATCTCATTTGCAATCAAGCATTGTTACTATAGGCCTCTAGCTTCTAGTTTATCATTTCAAGCATTGTTATCATGTTCAAATCTTAGCTTAATTGCATCTTCATTCTAGCTTATTTTCTAAAATAATCATGAAATCATGTAGCTTAATCATGCTATCATTGCTAAATCATGCATCTTCATCATTTAAATCCTCCATTTAGGTGTAGTCAAGTCACTGGAGTTTGCATACACAAAATCTTTTGTCGTACTACACATAATCTTTTGTAGTACTACACAGAATTTGTTGTCGTACTACACAACATCTTGCGTAGTACTATACATAATCTTTTGTCATACTACATAGTACCTTGTGTAGTACTACACAACATTTAGTGTTGTACGAAATACTGCTTTTTACATGAAATTTTTGATTGGTCGTATGGTCTTGTAAGTTTGGTCATTCTAAGCTACATATCCTGTCACACGAAACCCTGCATTTGTCAGTCCAGAGTTGTGTGCTGCATGCCTGTTTCAAATTTGTCATTTATGCCTGATCAATTTGTAGTAAACATAAACACCTATTATCTATTATTTTGTGCTTGGATTGTCTCCTTTGTTTGCTTGGTCAAGTTATCATCCATCAAAATCAGACACTAAGAACATAAACACCTCAAGATTTGCAAAGTGCTCACCCCCAACAAGTTCAAGATCTAAACATCTCAAAGTGCATTATCACCCTCTTTGATAAACTGATCACTCAAACATAGTTTCTCATCAGGATCAATCATCCTTTATCACGAAACTAAAATGTTTGGTCAGGATAACCTTGTCCCACATTGTAGGATATATCATTCCTACGGGACTTGGTTCTTATCAAATCACCATCATTGCACTCCTAAACCGAAGATCGAAAAACTTGCAAACTTTTAAACACTTGAATTATCTTTGCATGTCATATCATTCTAGCATATCTACATTAACAGTTGATCACTTATCAAAACAACATTTAGACAATCGAACCCCTAAAACGGAAACAGAAACATTTGAAATAGCTGAAGATCATATCAACATGGAATACCAAAGCAAAATACAAGTAACAAGCCAACATATCAGAGCAATCAAACAAGTTCAAAATCAAAATCCAACTATGTTAAAACCTCACAAGGATTCAAACACATCTCCAAATAAAGGTGGCTCTTTTATGCAACTCTTAAAAATGTCCTTAAAGGATTTGGCTAAAGAAGATCAAAATCATGCACCTATGTCTAGCAATGGCTTATCCCCCTATAAGCAAATTGATTATCCAAAGGAATCTATTCCTACATCTCTTGAAAGCTTGCAAGAACCTTTCATAGCATCCTTGCCAAACAATACATCCAAAGCTAAAGTTCCCCAAGTGATATCCTGGATTGCCATCAAACCTATTTCAGAGGATCCTATTCAACACTCATCTCCTTCATATCCAAGCATTAATTCATTGCAGCATCCCCATAACACTCTTTTGCAAATTGAAGTCATCATTCATAGAACGCTTGTTAAATGTGTCCTAATAGATGGGGGATCTGGCTTGAAAATTTTCTCTATGAATCTCGTCTGTGATCTAGGATATTCAAAAGATGCAGTTGATCCCCTGGAAAAGATCAAAATTAAAGCACATAATGAAGAAGAGCATTCATCTAAAGGAATGGTGATATTACCCATCACAATGGGACCTTTGTAGAAGGACATAGCATGCCAAGTTCTAGACTTGGACCTACCATACAACATACTCCTGGGAAGACCATGGATTCAGGACATACAAGCTACTACATCAACATGTCATCAGTGCCTAAAATTTCCATACAATGGACAGGAAATCACAATATTAGCAGACTCAAATCTAGTGCAGTGTTGTAATAATCTAAAATCAGCTCAAGAGGTTATTATCCCACATAGTAGAGAGGTAGCACCTTCAAGAACACAATCCAAGGAACAATCATTTGAATCAATTATGTCAAACATGGAAAAAAAAAGAAGCAAAGAGATCAAGAGAATGAAGAACATTTGCTATCAAGGAAAAACAAACAAGAGCAACTTCAAATTGAGAGGGATGAAGAAGCAAATATAGTAGTCGATTTAGTTCACACGTATGCAGGATAAACGTTAGGAACTAGCCTACTTGAATCAGAATCACATTCGACTGACATGGACTTAACCGAGGACAATAAGGATTTTCTTATACGAGGTCATTCTGGTGAGAGTGTCATTCTAGACATTGAAATACATATTGAAAGTCTTGATATCTCTATCATGACCCCCAATATCTTTGAAACTATTCAACTTGAAGATCCTTTATCCTTAAGCTATCCTGAACCTATGGACTGGGAAAATGAAGGACATACTGCCATTGATACCTTACCTAATGACCATGCCATATCCTTATATCTTGATGAAATCAAACCCGCAACAACTTTCACCAGGGATTCCGCTAATGTATCTTCAAGTCAAATGGGTGTTAAATCTCCTAGTTGCAAAAGTGAAAATAAAGAAAAGAATATCAGGTCTAATGCTGAAAACCATTTATTGGCAACATTAGACCATGAAAAAGTAAAAATAAAGGACACATCTATCGGTGAAAACCTCCTCGAGGCGTCAGAAGATGGGAGATTTGACACCTTACCTGAAGTTTATCAAGAGAAGTTATCTATCCTAATAGAACAAGCAGAGGCAGTTATCATTGGCACAACTGATCTACATCCAGCAATTTCTCTATCAAGGCAGCAATATTTGAAACCATTCAAAAGATGGCAAGTCAATTTTACCTATTCATATATAGACATGCCAGGGTTCGATCCATATCTTACAATACATCACCCGAATATCAATCCAAGAGCAGACATCAATAAAGGAACACAACATGGATCAGGAGCAGGTATTCTATTCATCACACCACAAGGTCATACAATCCTGAAAGCATACAAATTAAGCTTTCCATGCACCAATAACACAACAGAGTATGAAGCTTTGGTTACAGGTATCAAAATGGCTATAGAATGGAACATAACACAACTTCAAGTCTTCGGAGACTCTCAGCTTGTCATTAATCAAATTAATGATGACTATCAAACAAAAGATGACAAACTCATGCCTTACAAAAAGATGGTGGATGATTTCAAGAAATACTTTGTAGAAATAACTTTTGAACAGATTCCAAGAAATGATAATAAAGCAGTAGACGCCATGGCTACACTTGCTTCTCTATTACAAACATAGGAAAATCAACAATTTTATGAATTCCTGGTTGAAGATTTGTTTCATCCCGCCTTTAATTGTCCCGATTCCCAAACCATCTGTCAACTTATTGGACATGATTCCTCCCACTATGGCCAAACTTACACATACCTGAAAGATAACACCTTACCTCCCGACTTATCAAAAAATCAAAAGAGAAACTTTATTTGCCAATCCTCCCATTTTACTCTTGTCGCGAATACCCTATTTAAACGAGGTCTAGACGGTACTCTTTTAAGATGTCTCGAACAAGAAGAATCTAAGAAGGCCTTACATGAAGTCCATAACAGAATTTGTGGCACTCATTCAAGTGGTCTTACCCTTTCGAAAAAACTCATACGCTTGGCTATTATTGGCCGACTATGGAACGAGATTCTTTTCAAATAGCTAGAACATGCAAACAATGTCAGATCCATGGTAATCTGATTCATGCACCAACACAAGAACTTCATGCTTTAGCAACATCTTGGCCTTTTTGCCAATGGGGTATTGATCTGGTAGGAAAGATAAATCCTTCTTCATCTAATGGTCACAAATTCATCCTGGTAGCTACAGAATATTTTATAAAATAGATTGAGGCTGTACCTCTCATCAATATCATGGGAAAACAAATTGCTGTATTATCTTGAATTACATCATCTGTCGCTATGAAATACCAATGACCATTATCACTAATAATGGGTGACCATTCAAGAATCAAGATGTACAAGAGCTATGCGAGAAGTTCAAAATCCAACACAAATTCTCCACACCATATTATCCATAGGGAAATGGGCAAGCAAAAGCATCTAACAAAACTATTCTGAAAATCCTTAAGAAGACAGTGAACAATGCTGGCAGAGATTGGCATATTCAACTAAACCCTGCTCTCTGGGCTTACCATATTAGTGTCTGCACACCAATAGGTGCCACACCTTTCTCTCTTGTATATGGATCAGAATCCATATTACCAATCAAAGTAGAGATACCCTCTCTACGTGTATCACTAAAAGGTCTCATCCCAAATGAAGAACAATGAGTATTTAGACTGCAAGAGTTAGAACTGATCCAAGAATGAAGACAAAATGCCTTTGATCATTTAAAGGTATATCAACAAAGAATGTGCAGGAGCTATAATCATAAGGTTAAACCATGAATCTTTCAAGTTGGAGAACTAGTGCTAAAAGAAAATCCACACAACCAGGAAGATCAAGAAAAGAAAGGAAAGTTTGAACCAAACTGGTTATGTCCATTTGTGGTCACAACAGTATTTGGATCAGGAGCATATCAGCTATCAACACAGGATGAAGATCAACTTGAAGAACCCATCAATAACATTCACATGAAGAAATTCTATGTCTGAAAAATCAAAAAAATAAAAAACAGTGAAAAATCAGAAAAAAAAATCAAAAACGGTGAAAAATCCCCAAAAAAAAAAGCAGAAAATAAAAAAAAAATCAAATATGAGAAAAAGTGCAATAAAAATAGATGATCAAAACCTAGCAAACAGGCGCTATCTGTCAGCTAGCTCTTCCATCTATTAGTTCATGCATTCTTTCCGCTTGCATCCATTCATTTTCCATCAGCGTTGACCATCATAAAACCTTTGTACATATGCAGGCATCCCAGGTGGCTTCTCACCATGGTTTGGATCATTGGATATATCATAACCACTTTGTTTCTAGGCTTGGGAAAAAATCTACACTTAGCTGGGGGCAAAACTTCTTGATCATTTTGAGCTTAATCAAATAGGTAGAACAAACAGTTAGACAACTCTTATCAAGCGAAAACTGAGACACATCCAACATTGAACATGAGATCAAACTATCAATTATTAAGCTATCACAAAATCAATCTAAGCACATCACACACTTTTCAGTGGATAATATCTTTTTGGATAATGATTGTAACATGATTGTTTAACTTTTCTATATTGATTTTCGCTATCATGATTTCTGAGTGACTCCAGGATGTCTTGGACTAGAGGAACAAGGAAGAAACATGATATTTTTCATGTCTGTTGTCTGAAAATTAATCATTAATATGTGTAAATTTGTCTCGGGACATGATCATCGAAGTATCATTGAAGACATTTCTGATTTGCGTATTGAAATGATTAATACTGCCTATTTGACGCAAGCAACACTCAGGTCATCTCGGTTCAATTATACCTTGATGCTTGTGCTAACTTGCTATACCAAAATCTAGGAAAGAAGTGCTCAGGTCATCATGGTTTAATTATACCATCGATGTTTGCACTCACTTCCCACATTTCAAAAAGCTCAATGATGACAAAAAGCAATAATCCAATGGCTGGTCCAGTTGTTCCATTGCATTTTCATTTGCATTTTAGCTTTCATTTCGTTCTTGCATGGGATCCTACAAGCTCCTTTTATCCAAGGTTAAATCTATCACAGGAATCATCAAAGCATCATCACAAGTGTATACACAATTAGACTAATGACTCATATCTCTCCAGATATTGTCAACCCAGCGAAAATCTTATCCTACTCTCTCAACAGAATCAACATCAGCTTATCCAAATATTTCTACAACTTGATATCAACAAATTGTCAGTTCTTTATCTAATCAACCTTATCAAACCAAATCAATCAATCAAACCTAATCGATTCTATCATATCTTATACAGGATGTATCCTTCCTGAAACCAGACATTCTGATCATGTCTTATATAGGATGAATCCTTCCTAAAACCAGATGCTTTGATCATCGTTGTCTTATACAGGATGAATCCTTTCTGAAACTAGACTGAATCTCGATCTTATCAATCTAATCAATCAAGATTTATCAATCTTACCAATCTAAGCAATCAAGCTAATAAAAGAACTCGCACTTTCATCAAACCACAGTTGCAAAAATCAAATCAAATCTATCAGGATATCAATTTCGCAAAAACTCCAAAGATCAATTATCTCAATTGATCTCTCGAGGGGCATCATCGTACCAGAATTTAGCAATCAAGAGCTGGGGCATCCTATCGAACCAATATCATCATGAAAATGAGATTATTCTTTGAATCAACATGTCATCACACTTCGCTTCAAAGAGGGGAAAAATGTATACACCTAAAAAATGGTCTGAAAATAATTAATTAAATAAGCAATTATTTAATTAATCCCCCTTCCCAATTTAATTGAATTCACTAAGCAATTTGATTAAATTTCCCTTTCATCTACTTATTAATAAATCTAAGGATTTATTTAATAGGTTCATTTCGATAATCGCCTTTAATTAATTAATTCCCCCCATCAAATTCATTTCTTCTAAATCCTTTAATTAATTAAAACAAATCAATTTATGAGTTGTTTAGATTAATTATCCTTTTCTTATTATTTGAATTTTTAAATTCAAATTCTCCTAACTTCTACCCTTTCTAAACCTAACCCATTCCATTTACCCATGTCCCCTTTCCTTGAACACTTTGTCCTCTCATGAGAAAAGCTTTGTGACACTTGTCACTAAGTGTTCCCTTTCATCTAACCTCTTCTAGAAGCTTCTTGACACTTGTAACCATGGAGATGACATTGTCCCCTTTCATCCAACCTCTTCTCAACCCACCTCCAATTTAACCATTGATATCTTCAAATCAATCTTGACCGTTGATTCTTGCCACCTCACCCCTAGCCTTGGGAAATCCTATAGATAGACCTCATTTTGGAGCACAAAGGGTCCCCATTTCATATCATTTTTGCATTCCGATTGCTTCATCTCAATTGCATTCAAGCATTGTTACTATAGGCATCTCGTTTCTAGTTTATCATTTCAAGCATTGTTATCATGTTCAAATCTTATCTTAATTGCATCTTCATTCTAGCTTATTTTCTAGAATAATCATGAATTCATGTAGATTAATCATGCTATCATTGCTAAATCATGCATCTTCATCATTTAAATCCCCCATTTAAGTGTAGTCAAGTCAATGGAGTTTGCATACCAAGATCTGAGAGCGAAATTCATACTCGCATTTACTAGGAGGCGATAGATCGCTTAGCTATGATTTTGTCTTTCTTTGATTTGATTCACTAACCATTGCTTGTAATGATTTATTGAGGGCATTGTGTTTGGAGGTACAGGTACACTTCACAGAGCACGACAACTATTAAATTACATTTTTAAAAATATATTATATGGGATCAATCCTACAAGTTATCTTATAATGTTGATTTTATTTGTGTTAAATACACCCAAATGCTAAGGGGGGGGGGTGGATTAGCATAAACTAAAACTCAACCATTCATCACACTTTAAATTAGATTCATAGAAGTAAATAAAAAGAACAAAACATACATCGCACAAGAACACAAATATTTTTATGTGGAATACCCAAGGAGGGAAAAAACAAGATGAGGATCAACTCACAATATATGAAACATGTATTACAATGTTTGTTTAAGGCTCACTGCCAAGGAATCTCATTTCTCCCTACATGGACTTGTAGGTTAAGGAAAATTGCCCTAAGGAAAGATACAACGAGCCTACAAATTGAAGATCACTTCTCTAGGGAAAGATATAATGAGATTAAAATAAGAAACATTATATGAATTGTTGTGCGAGATGCATCTGACAACTATTGATAGTGCAACCCTCTTTGTAGTCCAAATACTCTGTCACACAAATTTTGCACACTTTATAATCATCCAATATATCACTGATTTATTTTGCACATAACAAGACTTCACATCAACTCTCACATCTCAAATGATTTAACATTCTTTATATATCCTTTGCAAATCCCAAAACATCAAGTATGTCGGCTCAATTAGAACCTAACAAATGAAACCTACAACACAACATAGGTTGGCCTCAAATGCATTCATCATCATCAAAATAGGTTGCAGATCAACCTAAGACTTAACTAAAATCCTACCATGTCATAACACATCCATCAAATCCAATTAAATGGGTCAAGATCAACCACAATTGAAGGAACATACTCCAACAATTCTGGCCCATATTATGTGATAGCTCCTTTTTCATCTTAAGATACTCTTTCCCATTGACTCCCTTCCTCTTCTAACCATAAAGGATTGTCACCTATTCCCTATTCATTACTAAGGCAAAGAAACTGGTTATTTTTTGTTTTGGCATTAAAGTCTCCAATTACGATGATTTCTCCCTTGTGGTTGTATGTTGATATATCCTTTTTCAAGGTTGCATATGGGTCTTCTTTGTGTAATTTATTCTTTTTATAGAATATTGAACTATGAGGAGAAAAGTAACATGCTGTAAGATAGAATATGAACTTTTAAACCTATTTTTGTATATATGTACTGCTTATTTGGGTCTTCCTTTTCCACTTCTATATTTTTTCCCCAAGATTCTTTTACTAAGATTGTTACCCCTACATGGCCCTTTCCACTTTTAGTTAACTCATTCCATACTGATATCTTCATGTAGCTTTCAAAAGTTGGAACCTTACAAACCTAATGCTCATGTGTTTCAAGGAAGACAATTATGTCCATCCCCTCAATTATTTGTTTGTGAACTTTTGAATACGTCAAACCATCAATAACCTTCCAACATTTTGAACATGCAAACAATTGCTTTTTTCACTTGGTAAAGTATCAAGCTCAAAGACTAATGCTTGACAACTTGATGTTGATATGCTTACAAGAATCTCATATTTTCTCTTGCTTATTTTGGGGTCCATCTAGCATGTGATAGGCATCAAGCCTGAAAACCAACCCTTAATGACTCCTCATGTTGGAGGTTCATGATTTTTAATGACAAATCTTTCAAAGACAATAATGTATAAAATCCAACTTAGTGACTTGCTTATTATCTTGAGCCATCGCTTTTGATATTCTAAAAGGTTACAATCTAGGGTTTCACCCTTTTTTCCATTTTAAAGTTTTTTTTGCTCATTTTCAAGAGGTTGGTTCCATAATGCTTTCCAAAAACCAAGGAAAGTTACAGGACACCCATTAGCACTATATTCCATCTTATTGAGAGACTATAGACCTCTAGAATAGAAGAAGAAGAATATTGTAACGAGATTTTGTTGTAGAATTTTTTTGATTACGGGAAAAGAAGGTTTTGAAGGGATCCCGAAACCCTTTACAAAAGTTCCTTAAAAGATAATATCATTAAGCAACAAGAAAAGACAGACTGCCAAAAAACTAGCACAGTTATGGGCAAAAATCAGTAAAAAAGCCCAACAAAACCAGCCACATCCTACCATAACAGAAAAGAGACATAAAACAAATTACTTAATGTTTTTTAGGGCATTAGCCAAATTTCCGCTAATCCCTTGCAAATCTTTAATATTATCCCTAAGCTTAGGGATATCCTTGGAAGAGGCCACTGCAACTTTTTTCATGCTTGCCCTTGTTCTTTTTGCCGCACCACTAGGAGCACTTTCCATTGTTCCTGCCTCAATAGAATCCTCATCAATATCCAGATCCATGACAGGTTTGGGGGTGCTGGAACCATCAAGGAACTTGGTAATTTCCTCTAAACTTTTAGTCACCAAGGAGAGAATATCTGGAATCATTAGCAGAAATTTTTTCATAGCTATTTTTCCTTCCTCCAGATTACCAATCTGAGCTTCCAACTTCTCCACTTTTTCCTCAATTCCTTTATTCCATTGTTCCTGGTTTATTTCAACTTTCTTCCCTTACTCTTCATGCTTCCTATCATTTTTTTCCAGATTCTTTATTCCTTCATAAACCCACCTATCAAAACCCATACGAGCCTCGGACTGGTTTTTGATTTCATCTAGAATTATCCCCTCTCCAGCTTTATCTTGATCCCTGCTCGAATTTTCCTTGTCCTTCTCCTGCTTAGTTTATTTTGTTGTAGAATGTTTATATTATACTTTTTTATGTATTCAAGAATATTTATATTTGTTTGATAGGGCTTTTCTTTTGCCACATTTGTTGGTATTAATGTAATGGTATGTTAGATGAATGAGGCAATGTGTTGAAAATATTGCAAGTTTGGTAATGATTTTGCTCACTTTATGTATGAATATAAGTCTTATTTGTTAGATAGTTTCATATTAATTGGTGTATGTCAATGCATAGATACATGTTTTTCTTTACCAATTTGTTTGTTTCTTAGTCTTTTGTGACTATGTTTCCCAATAGATAGGCACTAATCTAAAACCATTCACTAATCTCAAATCATTCAAATCAAACATTGAAATAGTAACATAAGTATAGTAGTTTTTGTACATGCATAACCTTGTAGCACAACCAAATATTTATCTTCAAATAACAATTAATGAATCTTTTTCATGTGGGTTATGTATGCACAATCTTATCAACTATATAGTCTCGTTATATGCAACCAATTACTCTTTGCTCAATGATAGTTTGTGGGATCAAGACATTAAGTTGGATTTGACTATCACTAATTTATTATTGTTCATTTTATTTGATTTTAGTACTTGTTAAACTATATCCCTAGGAACACCCTCTCAATTCTAAGCTAAGATCAAAGCATATGAGATATAATCCACTCTTGTAGAGTTGTTCATTAAGCCTCTATAGTTTTTTGATGAGCTAATTTAACTTGTATGACAACAACCCTAGCCTTGTGAGTGATATTTGGTTTTAGGAAGTGGAGAAACAATTTTTGAGACCTAACATGATTAAAGGATGTGTCCCTACCAAATTATGTCTATAAATAAAGAGGGGTGAAGGCTTCCCCATATGTTCATTATGACTAATTCTACTTTTGTTATTATTGTTGTTTTTGTTGTTGTTGTTGTTATGGAGGTTTCCTCCTCAAAGTCTCTTGGTTATATACTCAATATTTTAGAATACATTACATCACGTTGTGTTCTATTTCTATGGATATCTAGTAAATTAATCACAAGGCTATTGTTGTTGTTATGGAGGTTTCCTCCTCAAAATCTCTTGGTTATATACTCAATATTTTAGAATACATTACATCATGTTGTGTTCTATTTCTATGGATATCTAGTAAATTAGTCACAAATTACCATATATTGTCAAACCCTTTCACAAACAATCACTAAGAATTGTGATTGTCATTTATATCATTCTTTCTTACCACAAAAACCCTCCAATGCATCATTTTTTGCTACACACATAACATGATTTTTATTAGTGTTTTATCTTTGGTAATACCTATGGGAATTATATACTTTATAACGTTATTGGATTTTAAATAAGAATAAATATTTCCAACACTACAAAAATATACATGTTCTCCCCTCAAATTTGCGTTAGTAATTTTCTAAATTGTCTTGAAGCTTTAAGCTAAGAAATTGTCCAATCTAGGACCTCACTATAAATTGATCATCTTATAAATTAATCTAAATAATTTGCTATACCTTCTCCCTACATTTAAATGTAGAAGGTTGTGAAACATATCCTAGACAAATTTACAATCAATAGTTTTAACTTGTTATTTCCCCACTTATGGTCCTCGTAGAAATATTTGCAAACTCTAAAACATCCTTTCTTTGTGTTAATTCAAATATTTTTTCCTTCAAAGACCTTATTGTAATAGACAATGAAATGGTTCAAGAATTCTCCCATGAAAGATCTCAGTGTTCATCTATGATTTATATTTGAAACTCTTCCAATAATATTAAGTTCAATATGAGCCCACTCTTGTCCATTTTTTAATTGAGCTCATTGAAATGTGATACAAACAAATTCTAAAGTTGTTACAATTGGGAAATAACACAAAATAAGCACGTTAATGAATAGATACCATAAAGATGGTATTCAATATAATGATAACCCAATATCCTTTTCATGTGTTTCTCTATGGCTCAAGATTTCCTAGCCATTTGACTATCCATTAAAACCTTTATATCTAGGAACTCTTCATTCTTAATAATATAGGGACCCCAAACCCCGCAATATAAGTTTTAAGGGAGATAAATTAGCCGAAATAAGATGAAACATAAAATAAATATAAAGTAGTAAGGAATCAAAGATAATTCAATTTCAATGAAAATATTTGTAACACACTTGAAGTGGGAAGCCAATACTTGCAAAAGCTCCATGTGATGAAGGAACCAACAAATTGTTCAAACTTTGTTGGGTGAACACTTATACTTTCTTTTGTAGCAAGGTTTGTAGTGATAGACGTTGTTATTGTATGGTTTGCATGCAAATATTTGTGATCTTTCTTCAAAGGTTTAAGAATAGTATGCTACCCCCACAAAATCTAGACAAAACTTAGACATCTTCTAGCTAGTTTTTTAATGAGAACAAGGAAAATTATTTTTATCCTCTTATGTTCCTTTATCTCTACATGAAAAGGGGAAAATAGATTTGAAGGTCAAATGATCAAAACATAATGAATAAACATGCAGAATGCCAAAATATCATTAAAAGACCATTTCACCTTGCTATTTTACCTTCTCCTTCAGATTGAGCTTGATGAAGTGAAGGCGCCCCTTGATAATGCTCCACTTGATGTGCTCCTTTGATTGCTGGATGTGGATGGCTCTCCAATGTTGTGCACAAATGGAATGGATTTGAAAAATGATAAGATGAGATGATCAAGTTGCCAAGATGATTTCCTGGGCTCAAAAGGGCAGCATAAACTTACTGGATTTCAAGATGTTTTGAATGAAGGGATGGAGCCCTATTTATAGGAAGAGGAAAGAAAAACGGATGGCTAGGATGGATTCGAGATGAAGGGCTAAGATTTACTTGTGAGCTCACACAAGGTCCAAGAGAGGGTGTGGAGACCAAGAAATATGCCTTAAAGGCATTTCGTATCTCCACACTCCACAAGATGCATTGGAGGAATTAAAAATTCTCCAAAAAAGGATATCATGGGGATTGGAGGAATAAAAAGGAATTAAAAATTACTTGGGAGAGGGGATGCCTAGAGGAATGTGTGATTTTGAAAATCTTACATTCACCTAGGAAAAGAGCATTTAAAGCTAGTGGCTGGATGAAAAGGACAAAGAGTTGACTTTGTGGCTAATCATGATGATTAACCATTAACGATTCATTAGGAGGGGGATTAGAGGAAATTTTAGGTGGGATTAATATTTCTAGGAGAATTTGACTAGGAGAGAGAATGAGTGGAGGGAATAAAAAATTAGAACAATAATGTTAAGTGAGTTTAGGGAGTTTCTAGAAGAATGAATTAAGAAGATGATTTGAAATTAATTAGCTAAGAGGAAGATTTGTGAGGATTTGATTTTTTTAGAAGAATAAAGAAAGGGATTGATTTATTAAATAAATAAATCATATGCTATAGTGACAATATTAATTATATTTAATTAATATTGAGATTAATTTGAATTAACATAATTAATTAATTAATTATGCGAGGAATTAAAAATAATTAAAATAATTATTTTTAAGTGTCTACATTTTGCCCCTCTTTGAAGTGAGGTGTGATGACACATTGATTCAAAGAATAATCTTGTTTTGATGTTGATATTGGTTTGATAGGATGCCCCAGCTCTTGATTGATAGATTATGGTATGGTGATGCCCCCTCGGGAGATCAATTGAGGTATTTGATCTTTGGAGTTTTGCGAAATTGATATCCCGATTGATTTGATTTGATTCGATTGATAAGATCTAGATTCAGTCTGGTTTCAAGAAGAATTCATCCTGTATAAGACAAAGATGATCAAAGTGTTTGGTTCCGAAAGGATTCATCCTGTATAAGACATGATTGATCACAATATCTGGTTTCAGGAAGGATTCGTCCTATATAAGACATGATCGGAGTGTCTGGTTTCAGGAAGGATACATCCTGTATAAGACATGACTGATCACAACGTCTGGTTTCAGGAAGGATTCATCCTGTATAAGACATGATCGGAGTGTCTGGTTTCAGGAAGGATACATCCTATATAAGACATGATTGATCATAGCATCTAGTTTTAGGAAGGATTCATCCTGTATAAGACATGATCAGATCACAACGTCTGGTTTCAGGAAGGATTCATCCTGTATAAGACATGATCGGAGTGTCTGGTTTCAGGAAGGATACATCCTGTATAAGACATGACTGATCACAACGTCTGGTTTCATGAAGGATTCATCCTGTATAAAAAATGATCAGATCACAATGTCTAGTTTCAGGAAGGATTCATCCTATATAAGACATGATCGGAGTGTCTAGTTTCAGGAAGGATACATCCTGTATAAGACATGACTGATCACAACATCTGGTTTCAGGAAGGATTCATCCTGTATAAGACATGATCAGATCACAACGTCTGGTTTCAGGAAGGATTCATCCTATATAAGACATGATTGATCACAACGTCTGGTTTTAGGAAGGATTCATCCTGTATAAGACATGACCAGAGTGTCTGATTTCAGGAAGGATACATCCTGTATAAGACATGACTGATCACAACGTCTGGTTTCAAGAAGGATTCATCCTGTATAAGACATGATCAGAGCGTCTGGTTTCAGGAAGGATACATCCTGTATAATTCATGAATCAGAATCAGAATTGATTATGTGAGGAAAACAAAAAAATAATAGAAAAAATAGAGGAAGAAAAATTAAGGTGGAAGGGATAGATGAGGAACAAATATGAAGCAGTCATGAGGTATTTGGAAAGTAGAATATGAGATGCGAGACCGCGGAGGAAAATGAGGGCAATTGAGAACTCCATGGGATTATTGAGTTTAGGATTTGATGGAATGATGATGAGATTTTGTGCACAACAAATGTTGAGAGCCAACCTAGTTTGATGTTGCCCTGAGTGACTTGCACCATTGATTATAGAAATCAGAATGCCATGAGAAACGCAGGGCGTGGACTGACTCTGTAGACAAATGGGAATTTCTTGCACACAAGAATGCAAGTGTTAAGAAACACTAATACAGAGTTGTGGGTTCGTGCAAGGAAACCCTCAAACACACCGATACCTCTTGTACATGAGAAGGTAAGTGTTGATAAACACTAGTACCAGGTCGCCGATTTATAGAAGAAGGATCCAAAACATGCCATACTATGAAATATACCCCAGTATGCATCTATCATAACGTACTTGGATATGGAAGAACCCAGGCAGTCGTAAATAGTGGCAGTCGTAGGGCAAAAGATGCAAGCCTATATGAAAAAATCTAACAAAATCTAACAAGTCTCTTCCTTGCAACCACATGATACCTCTTGCCAAGAGTAGAACTAAGATGGACTTGGGATTGTTTCTCAAGACTCCTTGAAGCTTACACACAGAGGCATAAAATCTCAGTTTCAATGGGACATTCCTTGTTCATGACTCACATGAAAACTTCATCATCATACGCATGTTTTATTGGGAGGCGGAAAAGAAGGAATGTTGCACATGGGTGGGCTGGATGGCAGATGATTTGTAGTATCGACATGATAGACAGTGAATCCGGTTATTTACCTTGGCACCTGGACACAGGTTTTCACCAAGGTACTTGTCCATAGCGCCACCAAGTGGTTTTCACTAATGGATGAATTGTTTTTCATTCTTTTTCTGATTTTTTAATTTTTTTGTGTCATAAGGTCCCTGTTTGCCAAGTTTTTACCAAAGTGACAATTTTTTCAGGATCTTTTTCTCATTTTTTTTTTTTTTTTCTTGATTTTTTTTTTTTGACAATTTAAGACTTTATGAGGGCTAAGCATAAAATCTTTTGAGGTGCATGATATTCATTGGATCATCCAAAGGATCGCTTTCAGGAGTAGCCAACTGATAAGCTCCTGATCCATATTTCGCTGGGATTACATATGGTCTAAGCCAATTAGGCTTGAACTTGCCATTCTTTTCTCTTTCTTGAAGATTTTTCTGATTTTCCATGAGGACAAGATCACCAACTTGGAATTCTCGGGTTCTGACTTTTTTATGATAACTCATGCGCAGATAGTTTTGATATACCCAAAGATGATTCAAGGCCTTGAGGTGCCTTTCATCTAACAATTTTAGCTCTTGTAAGCGAGCAATTCTGTATTCTTCCTTTGGTAGGATGTTTTGCAGCGATACCCTTAGAGAGGGGATCTCGATCTCAAGGGGAAGGATGGCTTTGGAACCAAATACTAGGGCATAAGGAGTGGCACCTATGGGGGTGCGGATGGAGGTGCGGTAGGCCCACAATGCAGGATGGATTTGGAGGTGTCAATCACGGCCTGCTTCATTGACTGTCTTTTTGAGGATTTTTATTTGGGTTTTATTAGAAGCCTCAGCTTGGCCATTGCCTTGGGGATAATATGGAGTGGAGAAGCGGTGTTGGATGTTGAATTTTTGGCAGAGTTCTTTGACATCCTGGTTCTTAAATTGTTTACCATTATTTTTGATGATAAATTTTGGGATGCCATATCGGCAGATTAGGTAGTTCAGGATGAATTTGGATATTTGCTTGCCGGTGGTGAAAGTAAGAGGGATAGCCTCTACCCACTTGGTGAAGTATTCGGTGGCGGTGATAATGAATTTATGTCCGTTGGAAGATGAAGGGTGGATTTTCCCAATGAGATCAAGCCCCCACTATGAGAAGGGCCATGGTGTAATGAATGGCTGCAATTCTTGTGACGGTGCATGAATCTTGTCGCCATACTACTAGCAAGGGATGCATTTCTTCACATAATTATATGCATCTTCTTCCATTTTAGGCCAATAGTATCCTATTCTCAAAAGTTTTTGAGCCAATGTGAGTCCACTTGAGTGTGCCCCACAGATACCCTCGTGTACTTTGCGTAATGCCCATTCTGCTTCTTGTTTAACTAAACACCTTAGGAGGGAACCATCAAAATGCCTTCTGAACAAGGTGTCTACAAGGATGGTGTAACGGGCACATCGGCAGATGAAGGTTTGCTGTTGGGTTTTGGTGAGGTGTGGGGGAATGGTGTTGTCTTTGAGGAAAGTGAAGGTTTTTTGGTACCAAGGGGACTCGGGCCCAATGAGAACACACACCATTTCAGACTCTGGTAGGTCGTATGCCGGTATAAATAATTGCTCGACCAAAAACTCGCACTTCTGACTGTGTGCTAGCATTTGAAGGAGGGAGCCAATGGTGGCCATTGCATCTGCAACCCTGTTATTTGTTCGTGGGATTTGGTCAAACTTGATTGCCATAAAATGTTGCTTAAGATCTTCAACCATGGTACTGTAGGGAAGGAGTTTATCATCTTTTGTCTGGTATTCATCATTGACTTGTTTTATGATGAGTTGGGAATCGCCATAGACTTGTAATTCCTTTATTTTCCAGTGGATAGCCAAGTGTAAACCTGTGATGAGGGCCTCATATTCTGCTATGTTGTTGGTACATGCAAAGGCTATCTTGTATGATTTTGGGATGCCATCTCCTTGAGGTGTGACTAATAATATTCCTTCCCTCGATCCATTTTGAGTGTAGGAGCCATCAAAATACAATTTCCATGTGGAGGATGTGGTAACAGTCATAATGAACTCATCTGGTAATTCTGTGAGAAGAGGATGTTCGCCTGGAAGTGGAACTTCAGCCAACTGATCTACAATAACTTGTCCCTTGATTGGCTTTCTGTCCACATATTCAATGTCAAACTCACTTAAGAGCATGACCCATTTAGCCGTTCGGCCAGTGAGAGCAGCCTTAGACAAGAGATATTTAAGTGGATCGATTTTAGCAATTAGTTTTGTTTTGTTGTTCAGCATATAATGTCGGAGTTTTTGTGTGCTAAACACCAATGCCAAGCATGCTCTTTCAATGGGGGTATAGTTGAGTTCATACCCTACCAGTGTACGACTGATGTAGTAAATGACATTTTATTTCCCTTGATCATCTGTTTGCGCCAATAATGCCCCCAATGCCACTACAGTAGCACATATATACAAAATAAGGGGTTTTCCAGGAGCAGGAGGCATCAATACAGGAGGTGATGCTAGATATTCTTTTAATTTCTCAAAGGCCTTTTGACATAGGCAATCCCATTTAAATTTTGTGTCTTTACGCAATAGGTGTGCAAATGGATGGCACTTGTCTGCTAGCTGTGAAATGAAACACTTGACAGACTGGAGTTTTCCCTGGAGACTGCGCAGTTGTTTGAGAGTTTTTGGCAAAGGCATTTCTATAATAGCTTTTACCTTTGCGGGATCAACCTCGATGCCTCTGCGGGAAACAATGAATCCTAGTAGTTTTCCCGATGTGACGCCAAACACACACTTTTTGGGATTTAGGCGCAACTTGTATTTTTCCAATCTTTCGAAGATCTATTTTAGAATGGGGATGTGTTCTTGTCTTGTCTTGGATTTTCCTAGCAGATCATCCACGTAGTCCTCCATAATTATGTCTAAGAGGTCATGAAAAATTGTTGTCATTTCACGTTGATATGTAGCTCCAACATTTTTGAGACCAAAAGGCATGACCCGATAACAGAAAGTACCCCATGGTGTTGTGAATGCAGTTTTATGCTAATCCTCATCCACTATCCTGATTTGGTTGTATCCGGAAAACCCATCCATTAGCGATAACATTTCATGTCCTGCTGTAAGGTCCACAATTATGTCTATATTGGGGAGCGGGAAATCATCTTTAAGACAAGCTATATTTAGATCTCGAAAATCTATGCAGATGCGGATGCCCCCAGCAGGTTTGCCAATAGGTACAATGTTGGAGACCCATTCAACATAATCTATTGGTTTGATAAATTCTGCATCTAACTTTTGAAGTTCCACCTTGACCAGGAGTGCAATATGTGGGTGCATTTTGCGCAATTTCTGTTTTACAGGTTTTGCATCTGGGCAAACGATGAGATTGTGAACCACCAAGGCGGGGTCCAACCCTGGCATATCGGAATAGGACCATGCAAAATTGATTTTTACCTCTGTAAGGAAGTTGATGAAGTCTTGTTTCTCGATTTCTATGAGGGATTTGGCAATGAGCACATTTTTCGGAATGACCTCGGTGCCCATGTTGATGTTGTCTGTTTCTTCTATCAACAAATTTGATTTGTTTTGTGGAAGGTAACCAATGGTAGGGAGGTCAAATCCCTCATCGTCAAGTGCCTTTTCCAGGTTTTCACTTTCAGATACGCCCTTTGTTTTTATTTCTTGTTCATCCAAAGGCGCCTTAGGGAGGTTTTCACCTAGGGAATCATATATTTTTCTTTTATTATCTTTTTTGTGGCTAAGGGTATTGACTTGACTACCAAAGTATCCCTTTTTGTGTAGTTGAATACCCTCGATTCTGCTACAATCTTCCATATTTTGCGTTGTTAGGAGAGAAATGAGAGCATTATCATCGGCACAGATATCTAAAGTGGGTTTGTCTTGTTGGCCCCAGTCAATGAGTTCAAGATGGACAAGATGTAGCTCATGTGAAGTGGGAGGGGTTACGGGGGTGATGGTATTGATGTAAGCGTCCAAGAAGATATATTTCTCATATTCATAAGGCATTTTGTGGAATTCCTCTTCGTCGGCACTTTTGATATCCAAAGAAGGACTAGAAGGGGCACCAGCGATAGTAATCTTAGGCACCGGGGTGTACCCCAAGCCTCTGTTGTATCTGTAGGAGATAGGATTTATGGGTGTTTTTCTTCCTTTCTCCTCTGGTCCCAAGTCGTGTCTTTTGTAACCCATTTTTTCAACTATGGCAGATGCTTTTGGGTACATTTCTTTGGATATTCTTGTTGTATCTTCATCTTCTTCCCAGCACAGCCATGAAGAGATATCTGCTTCGAGGCTCTCATTATCAAGTGGGCCCCATTGCTGGAAGATGGTGTTTTGACATTGCATGACTGGTTTTGGGTCCTTTTTTATCTCTTTTGGTTTGCCAAATGACTTAGGAAAGAGAGGGAGGTTGCCTATTAATAAGACGTCCTCCAATTTGTATTCTCCACAGCCATTGTCCAAGATCTTGATTTGATTATCTGGTTGGGATGATGTGGAGGCAACATTTGATGTGTCAGATGGAGGTGTTGGCGAGGGTCTATTTAGTGGGCAATGATATGGATGCTTCCCCTCTAATAGTTTGCAATATTGAAACGGTTGGGGATCACCTTTGATAGTGATCTCTCTTCCGTTATAGGAGAATTTGATGCATTGGTGATAGGTGGAGGGTACAGCCTACAAGGAATGAATCCATGGCCTCCCGAGGAGAATGTTGTAGGGGAGATCAAGATCTAGTACTTGGCAAGGGGTTTCAATTGCAATGGGGCCCACTTGAAGAGGTAAGGTGACCACACCCTTTGAAATTCTTTATGCATCATCATATGCCTTTATTGTGATCCTTCCTGATGTGTCTATCAGATCCTCAGAAAGTCCCAATTGTTTTATTAATTTGTATGTGCACAGATTAAGCCCGGATCCACCGTCTATCAAGATACGTTTGACCTTGTGCTTGTGAATAAGAGCTTCGATGTGTAAAGGTTTGTTATGGTCTTCATCTACGGGAGCATCTTTGGAGTTAAATAAAATGTGTTGCTGCGTAGCAAGGTTTCCAATGAGGGCTTGGAATTGGGTGGCGTTAATGTTATCTGGAATGCGTGACTGGAGAAGGGCTTGTTCCAAAATTTCTTTATGGACCGGGGAGGTCTTGAGAAGTTCCAAAATGGAGATCTGCGTGGGTGTCTTCCCAAGTTGATCAAGAAGGTCATATCGGCAGGTGGAAGACATGGGTGGGGGGTTTGGTGGGGGAGGGACTCCTTGGATGGTGACTCTTCCTCGGTGTGTAGTTGCATTGCAGTCATTCTGGAAATGGGAGGTGGAAGGCGTGGCACCTTGAATGACTATCTGAGCAGGGTTTGGTCTGCTTTGGGAAGAAGGAGGATTAACTCCTTGGATGGTTATGACATTGACATTATTGTCTGTAGGTTCAATGCGACCTACCAAAAAATCAAAACTGGTTACGTGATTAGCGTAGTCATAACCCATTACGTTAGATGATGAGCCTTTTCCTTTATTATGCTTCGGGAAGGGTTCCTGGTACATTTTGAGTTTGTCATTGTTATTACCAGGTTTTGTATTTGCTATCTCAATCTCACCTCTATCAATGAGATCTTGTATGTAGATCTTCAGTTTCATACACTTTCATGTATCATGCCCCTTGATACGATGGTATTCACAATACTCATTTTCATTATACCATCTTGGTTTAGGTTGATTGGGGTCAAACGGGCGAGTGATTGGAAAAACTACTATACCTGCTTGGACAAGTTTTTGAAACACCACTTCAATAGGCTCAGCCAGAGGAGTGAAATCTCTTAGAGTCCTGTTATTCGATCAGGGTGGTCGTCCCTGGATTGAGACATTGTTGTGAGGTTTTTGGGATTGATTTTGGTTGTTGAATTGATGATTGTTGGTTGTGGATTTTGGGAGAGCGACCACAGTTTGGACCCACTTTGCATCAGTTACGCCATCATTGACCACATTTTTGTTTTTGGACCAGAATTTTGGCTTGTCATTATAATAAGAGGAAGAACTTTGTGTCGACTTCTGGTAATGTTTCAAGGTTCCTTCCTCCAACAAGACACGTTCGAGGGCGAGGCCCTTATCTGTCAATTTTTGGAAGGATTTGATACATTGAGATATTAAAGGTCTTGAAAGTTCAGGCACCGAGTTCTTTTGGAATAGTTCAATTTGATGTTGTTCTGGCATGTCCCACTGGAATTTCTTGATAAGATGTCGCCATCTTTGTAGGAAATTGGCGAAGGTTTCTCCGGGCCTTTGTTTTGTATTACATAAGTTCATCATAGATACATCATTACCCATGTTGTATGCATAGTGGGCCACAATTTTTTCTGCGAAGTCTGGAAAAGAGACAATGGAACCTCGTGGTAAAGATGAGAACCATGCCAAGGCATCTCCCATGAGACTCTTGGGAAAGAGTCTGTGAAGATAAAGGTCACTATAGGAGACTTCTTGGCATAAGATGTGGAATTCTCGGACATGGTCGCGGGGATCTCCTTTGCCTTCATACTTGGTGAATTTAAGGATCTCAAATCCTGGGGGATATGGTGCAACTGATATAGACGGGTCGTAAGGACAAGGGAAAAACTCTTTGAACGAGTAAGTTTTCTTTTTATTAGTCCTTTGTTTCATGTCCTTGATGATATTCTTCATGTCTTGAATTTCCTTGATGAGGTCTTGTTGTGGACTTTGATATTGATGAATTGTATTTGCCCCAAGAATTGGATGAGCCAAAGAAGGTGTACCACCACCAATATATTGATATGATGAGGAGGTGGGAACATGGGATGTGATGACTGATGTCGCTGGGGTTTGAGTGATAGTTGGTTGTGGTCCGCCAACTGTTGTGACGGGATTGAATACGGCCCGGATAAAATTTGCGACATTGTTGGGAGGAAGGGAAGTTTGTAGAATAGAAATTTGTGGTTGAATAGAAGGAGGTGTATAGAAGTTTGTTGGAGAATGGATGGTAAGGAGGAAGAAGGTGGGATGGAGACCATGGTGGAAGGTACCGTGGGTGGCATTGATTGAGCCTGGATGATTGATGGGGCTGCAATTGATTGAGTTTGAATAGTAGGTGCAACACTTTGTGTGGGAGCGAGGTCTCCTTGTGGTTGTTGGGTGAGAGCAGATCTATTAAATTCAAGCGGAAGTTGAGCTCCATGTTCAAGGAGAGTTTTCAGAAGTGCAGTAGGATTGTGTTTAATAAACTTTTCCATCATCTCTTGGTTATAAGAATCCGCTGGGAAAGTTTGCACTTCTGGACAAAGTTCATCTTGGTTAATCATGTCAAGATTTTGACTTTGATCTTGGTTGCTAGGTTGCCCACTTTGTGTATGATCTTGCATGGGCTCTTCATATAGGACACCAATGTCTAGCATGCCATATTGTTGTTCAGCCATCTTTTTCTTTTGGGATCAAGTTGCGACCATACACGATATTTGTGATGAAAAGACTTAGGAAAAATGTGATGAAAGGATTTAAGAAATTTGTGATGAAAGGATTTAAGAAAATTGAGGATGAAAGGATTTAAGAAATTTGAGGATGATTGATGAAGAAGGTATGGTAGTGATGGTTTAGATGAAACTTGATGACTAGGTTGTCTTTGGTATGAACATGAAGGATCAATTCGAATGGCAAGTTGTATGAAGGGATACGACCACCCTGATTTGGACGATATTTGGTGTTTCAAAGTACACACTTGAATGTTGATGGAGATGACAGACTCTTAGCTTCTCTCTTAGGCTTATGAAAAATGGGATGGACAGAGTTTTGACACAATTTTGGACTTTGTGTGGGTAATGACTTGGACAATTGTTTGTGTCTTGACAAATGTTTTTGCAAAGTGTTTGGAGATAGTGATGTGTTTTTAGTCTACTCTTGGCAAGTATGTATGAAACAAAGCAAACACAGTGATCAAATGCATATTATATCAAAGACACTCATGCTCATATACAACATTCTTAAGGCTAGCAAGGACAATAGTCATTGAATCCCAATTGGCTTCCCATCTACGCTTACCCAGAGCAGACACTTAGATGCTTGACCCCACTGGCTCCCCTCCACGACACTCACTTCTCAGGGCAGTCAAGCATCAATTCCCATGAAAACTCCTCATGGCAAACTTTGTGTCTCTACTAAGGGTCGTAAGAATATGGGTCGCTTCAGAGGTCCGACCTCCTGCACCAATGACTCGAAGGTTTTTTGGCCACTATGAACAAGGTGTTTTGTAAGTCTTCCCATTAGGAGCTACCCTTCGAAGTTGCGCAAGCGCAATTGAATCCTATAGCCCAACGAAGCACCAAGAACTTAGTAGTCACGCAAGCATGATTGAGATCTCTAGGATCCTACTAAGCACCCAATGTGAGAGTGAACTCTCATATAGCCCCAACCATTAACCCTTTCGTAGTTAATGGCCTATTTATTATAGTGAGTTGGAAACCCCAGGTCCGGGTGTACTCACTTGGGTCATTCCTCTCTTACATTCTCAAAGAGCAAGTTGGGAGGGCAGGCCCGCTAGAGATAAACACACAATCAAACAAGAAAAGGTTGGAGGGTCTGGAATTTTGATCGTCTAGTAAGACGAGAGCATACTTTCCTACCTTTACGCTTTTCTTAAAGACACATAAGACAATGGTTCATTCCATTTTAATTAATATCTAGGTGCCTAATTTAAATAAATGCACAATATTTGGTTGAATCAGCTAGGCAACCTGCAAAACCACTTGATTAGTAGTTTGAAAAATGGAGTCTTCAAAAGGCATCCTGCAAAACAATTTGATTAGTAGTTTGGAAAAATAGAGTCTTCAACAAGCGTTCTGCAAAACAATTTGATTAGTAGTTTGGAAAAATAGAGTTTTCAACAAGGGTCCTGCAAAAAACAACAAAATGACAAAAATATTAATTTTTTTTATTTTTTGGGAATGAATAGAAAAACATGAATAAAAACTTTTTTACTAATGACCAATGTGGATTTGAAGAAAGTTTTGATGGGTAAATGGGGTTTGACTAGGTTTTTTGCCACTTTCCAAGGGATAGGCAAGCGAAAAATGGGGATTTTGGAGGAGAGATGAAGGAATGGGAAAATTTGTCAATGAGGGGCAAAGAAGCAAAAGTTGGAGATGGATAATATGAGAAAAATTTGGAGGTGATTGGATAAAAGGGGAAGAAGTTATGGCAAACCCTAAAAATAGAGAAATATGGGATTTAGGCTTCAAAAAGTGGATTTTTGGGATAAGGCCCCAAGGAAGAAAATGTGGAAAATGGAAATGCGGAGAATCTGGTAGAGTTTGGAGGAAAATAGAGTCAAGATAAAGAAGAAACCCTAGATTTAACAGAGCAGAAACCCTAGATTTAACAGAATAAAAAAAAATGTCAAAGGTCTGGATTTCTAATTGTTTAGATAGACAAGAGCATAATCTCCTACTTTCACACTTTCCTGCAATCAGACAGATTATATTTAAACAGAGCAGATAACAGGAAATGAAAAAAAAAGAAATGCAGACTATAGTTAGTGCTTAAAAATTTCAGACAGATTAACAGAGCAGACAATAGCACTAAACAGATAGAAAAGTGTCAAAGGTCTGGATTTCTGATTGTCTAGATAGACAAGAGCATACTCTCCTATTTTCACATTTTCCTGAAGTCAGAGCATACGGTCGCGCTAAACAGAATAGAAAAGTGAAAGGTCTAGATTTCTGATTGTCTATATAGACAAGAGCATACTCTCCTACTTTCAAACAGATTATAAT